>NW_019384424.1:391501-467761 GCF_000671375.1 Centruroides sculpturatus | reverse complement strand
ATCCGACATTTTCGGTCGAATCTTCAATATACAAAACTTTCTAATGATGGTAGACATCGTGGTGTGATTGAGATTCTAGAAGGAGTCTGGGGTAGAAATCAACACCTAAAAAGTAATGGATTTGTGCAATCAACACAAAAATAATAAATGATTCTAAAACAATGTTTTCGGTGTAAATTTTGAGTATTTGCAAATATATAATTAATTTTCAAAATTAAAAGATAATTGTAATTGATATTTTATCAAAAAATAAAGTTTAATTGTGTTTAAAAGTCTAATTTCTTCCTTGTAATGAATAGAATATCTTTATATAAAATAAAAGTTATTTGCAATGCATATTCATATTCAGTAAACTACAAAAATTTAATTAATCGATATATTTATATTCATTTTTAATTAATATTGAATATAGTACACCAGTTGACCCTCTTATAACACTCTTGATAATTCCGTTTTATATGAATTCCATGTTGTACGAGTCACTTAAATTTTACAAATATGTGTGCCGGGCTGTGAACGGCTCATGTATTTGTAAAATATAAGTGACTCGTACGACATGGAATTCGTATAAAACGGAATTATCAACAGTGTTATAGGGGGGTCAACTTTGTATTATTATCGGATTGACCTCTACGGAAGTTGTATTTTTCTCTATTTCTATTAATAATTTCCTAGACATATCATATATTTCTAGATTCGTCTGGAGTAGTGGAAGACGTTGCACATATTTATAAGGTAATAAAATTAATATATTAGACGAGATTAATATTTTAAGTTAGAAATTTATTATTTTCTTCAGTATGGAATCTGAGATACAAATATTCCATGACACCGCTTATGGTATTATCGACGAGATTAAGAGATATTCCCTGAAAAATCGAAATGCTAGATTTGGGGTAAAGTGTCATTTAACATATATATTGACAGAACTCACCAGAATTATAGAATTAACAGAATCTACCCTTAAGTATAATAATTTAATTGAACGAACACTTTCAAACTTATTTACTAAAAAGGATTTACAAGGCTTTAAAGATGCTCAATTTGATGAATCTAAAGAAATTCTAATGGATATTCAATCTCCAGTACATACATAACCAAAGGAAAACTACTTCTGACAGTCTTGCTGGCGAAAAAGTTCCTAGCACCCTTAGTTATAGAGCAAAACATGTACTTTCTAGAAACTTTTAATGATCGCACTTTTGCTGAACATGCTACTATTAGATTTCCGCTTAAAGAAAAGAATGAAAATTATTTTTCATGGATTATGGAGGTATCTCCACAGGTTAGGGAGAAGTTGGTAAAAGCAGGGAAAATTCACCTTCTTTGGTCGACGTGTCAAGTATTTGATTTTTTCCTATTACTCAATGCTATCGATGCTTATCTTTTGGTCACATAGCAAAAAATTGTACCTCAACAGACAATGTGTGTAGTCATTGTAATGAGAATCATCTATATAAAACTGCCAGAACAAACATAACTCACCAAAGTGTGCCAATTGTTTACGAGAATACAGAGCACATAACTGTCATAATACAATGGATGAAATTTGTTCAGTATATCTTAACGAAAAAACCTAATTCCAACAAAGGATTGATTACCATATATAAATATATGCATAGACTACCTTACATCTTTGTACATCATCAAGTATACTGTTGTACTCTGCATACTTTGATTTATTTGTAATCGTCTGTTTTTCTAAAAATCAAAGGACACATTACTCAACGTTAATGCTGGCCTCAACTTTGGAGAGTTGCCGATTGTTGTGTATTTTTATTGTGATTTGTGAACCGGTACAATGAAAACATGTTCCATGACTATAGTAAAATTTGTTTACCCTTCGATAATAATAGCAACTCACCGTATATGTATATAGTTGTATATAGTTATTTATAGATAAGTCAACTTTGTTTTCTTACATATTGCTTTTTACATTTATGATATTGATATATCCTATGTATTTATTTCATGTTATGTTACGTTAACAGTTATATATAATATGTATTTATAGTTTAGTATTTTATTGTATGTATATAGTTGTATATAGTATACATTTTATTTTATTTTATTTCTTCATCATTAGTCTATTGTGTATAACATGTACTTCTGAGCATTGCTATTGTATTGAGTTTAGTCGGTAATGCTTTCTGCGGGGCCGGCTTGTATATATAGATATTTATATGTACAATAAATAATAATGAATGTATTATTATTATCGATTCTATATAGAAGGGTGCCTACAGGCCCATTTGCCCACGACACTAGTCACAGAGTGGCTTCGAAATTTATTCTTTTATGTAGAAGTTTGTAATATTTAAGTGATATAAATTAAAGTTTTTCCAGCTTATAGTAGAATACAATGGCAACTCCTAAGTGTAATTTAAACACAGGTTTGTCTTCAAAACACATTTGTTTATATATGTAGACCATCACATTGAACATTTATGAAGTTGTGGTAACTAAATGATACTTTAC
The DNA here is from genome assembly GCF_000671375.1 of Centruroides sculpturatus. Classification (NCBI taxonomy): domain Eukaryota; kingdom Metazoa; phylum Arthropoda; class Arachnida; order Scorpiones; family Buthidae; genus Centruroides; species Centruroides sculpturatus. The sequence continues at coordinate 465,283 of NW_019384424.1, read as the reverse complement.
ACTGTGATGTTTGAAGCGGTTGGTCAACCAAATGTGTAAGTTTTGTCATTTTGTAAATATAGCTTTTTAAAGTTCAGGTATTCTTTTGTAATGAGCCTATACATTGGGCACGTTTTGTACTAAATCCGCTTTGTTAATTCATTGTTGGAATGCGGAAAAAAGTTAAATTTATGGGTCATGCAAATTACGTACATTTTTTTTTATCACTGATAGTGTATTTCTACCAAAGATATATAATGTTATTAATGATTTTTATAAGAAGACGGAGATGGAAATAAATATTGATAAAAAGTAAAAACGTTTTAATGAATCTAAAAATGTTCAATTTTAATATTTATTTTGATAAGTATCGTACTTTTAAACAATTATTAAATTCTGTATTAAGTTTTATTAAATATAAAACTTTATATACACTTTAAGACAGTTCGATTTACAAATCTTATTGTCGAAATAATTATAATTCTGGTTTGGATGTATACTGACTACAATGTTTTCTTATTGTAACTTTACCGACCATCTAACTGTCGTTGTTCTACGAACTTTAATTTCATCAAAGAGGAACAACGAGTCCTCTGACACTGCCAAAATGTCTGTTCGTCAATTGAAAAGAAAAAAATCCAATCCGGGACGAAAAGTCAAGTCCAGTGAATGAAGTCGTAGCCGGGTGACAAAGTCGTATTCGGGTGGCAGAGTTCATATTCGGTGAAAATTCGACATCGGTGGAAGATAACCTCGGCAGAGAATAGCTTTATTTTATGCAACAGAAAAAAAGCCTCTTCTTTCGCTTGACGGATGTTTCCAAGATCACTTTCGACTCCTATTCTACCTCGCGTGATCGACACTTCTGCAACTTCTGGATATCGTCGTTCCAGATAGTTGACCACAGAGGAGGCGCTATCGTTCGGAGTGATGACAACCAACCGTTTGTTGTCGGGTGTAGGCGACTCGCGCTCTCCTCGACATCCTTCGGAAGCATCCGAATCACTGGAAACGAGGTGGAAGACGACGAGGCGCCTTCCTCCTTCTAACTGTCTACCGAGGTGCGCCACTTCTTTAATTCTTTGAAATTATTTATTCTGCAAAAGAAAGAAACGCCTATTATGAAATACAATTCATATTCGTTAAGAAAACCGCAGTCAAACCGCAGTTTAATAGTTTTCGACGGCGCGGCGCGACGCACTGTTTTGAGTTTCAAAAGACAAATAAATAAAAAAAATTGCTACACAACCAGGCAATACAACTGGATGATGAATAGCTTATTAACTTATTGTTTATAAATAGGTTAAAGTTTTAATTATTTTTTTCCAAGAAACTTTCTGATGTTATTTACTCGTAGTTAACAGGACACGATAAGTTTAACTCATCAAAGATGAAAACCGAGATACTAAAAGGCTTCAACCGTAATAACGACAAAGAAAATTATCAAAATAATAGAAATTCAACACACATTACATTATCAACTNTACACAGCACACCTAGTACTCAGTATTTTGTTCTTCACCTAACATAAAAATATAGCTTTAAATATTTAATGACTTATATTTAAATCATCTTACCTTATAAAAAACTTAGTCAAATAAAACAATTACAGAAATATTAAAATAAATCACTTCGTTAATCACAATTAGACGAATACTAAAAGCGAAAACTAAACACGTGTACACCCTGCTGTATGTAAACAGAGAGGTCAGGACACGTGCTGACGTCACTAACTTGCCATTCCTGGCTAACATTGTAGAATAGGGATCTGGCTATCCTTGTAGTATATAGTCCTTGGTATATACTGTATTACTTTATTATTTATGCTTTTACGTTTTATTTTATTTATGAAAACATTTTTTTAATTTAAATACTATCTTAACAAGAAATAAAATATGGGATAACAATCGAGATAAAAAATTTTTTTTCCACGAAAAAAAAATATCGTCTGCTCAAAAAATAGCGAAACTGAGTATGCGCGAAGTGACAGTATCGTCTGGCAAAGTAAATACTGTACGAGTAAGTTCAAACTTTTATATTTATTTATTCGGAAAACAATAATAAATGTAGCCGTTGTGATAAATGGGCACGTTGTTCTTGTGCCAATATTAAAGAAAACAACAGTTTAACCATTTTTAATTTGTTTTTCTTGTATATAAAAGTAATATTCCCATCTTACCCCACGGGTGGGGCAAGATGGTGCATTTACGTATAATTTNCGTCTGTACAGTATTACATATAAATTATATATAAATTAGGTACTGTATATATAACTATATATTCCAATTAAAACTTCTTCCAAAACTTCAGACTATGAGGCGTTAAATATAATTAAAATATTTTATTTTTGCGAGCGCTTTCGATGTAAATATGCACGTCGTCTTCAGGCAAATCAAAACGAATAGAGAATTCGAACCATACATTTAAATTTAAACATTAACGATATTAGTCGTTTTTTGAATATAACTACCGTGTTTCCCCGAAAATAAGACATCCGCAGAAAATAAGACCTAGCACAGATTTTGCTGAATTGCGAAATATAAGACCTCCCCCTGAAAGTAAGACCTAGCAAAATTTTTTTAGTCGTAACGATCATTGACCGATGGTTGAAAGTGGCCGTTGGCTTTTTGAAAGTACAGCCACTGATTGGTCAGCAGACAATTACGCCACACGGTACGATTTGCATAAGACTATGGCTTGGGAATCACAGATTTGCATAACGTCACGGCTGGTGATGGCTAATTGGTCGGCCGGGAATACTCCACATGACATTTGCATAGTGCTACGGTTCAGTAAGCACTAATTGGTCATCGAGTCCGATGTTGACACTGTAAAGAGGCTACAGTTCGACACACCGAATATGTGTCACTCTCGTCTAAGTTCGACTTGGGAATTTTTTTGTTCAATGATACATGTGAATTCTTCTTCCTGGAAAAAATAAGACCTCCCCCTGAAAATAAGACCTAGCGCATTTTTCAGAGCAAAAATTAATATAAGACACTGTCTTATTTTCGGGGAAACACGGTATTATAAATAAGATTTAAATTTTAGAACTAAAAACATTTAAAAATATTTAAAATTGGTACGCATGCATTTTAAAACAAATAAACTTCGATAAGATGGCTATTAATTATTTTGTAAACGCGAAAAACTGGCGCGCGTGCACCTTAATATACATAACATAAGAGCCAATTAGGATGGCGATTAAGAACAAAATCAACAATAATTTTACATTCCTTTCCCGCATCGCCTACATGACTCAAAACGCATACGTGTCGGCCTCTTTATGTGCGTCTTTTACGTGTTTTATGTATTTTAAATTATGTCCCATGCTTTAGTCTTTAATATTTAAGTATTAATGTAAACTAGCACTTATGGATCTATTCTGTTCGGTTTTTATGCTGTCTATGTTAAGGCGCATGCGTGCCAAAAATTTTATACGTGTTTACAAAGGGTTTTTGTTTTTAATTTTTAATTTTCATTTAAAATGTAAAATCTTTACTTGTTCTTAATCGCCATCCTAATTGGCTCTTATGTTATGCATATTAAAGTGCACGCGCGCCANGAACCTACCTCCTACATGACTCAAAACGCATACGTGTCGGCCTCTTTATGTGCGTCTTTTTACGTGTTTTATGTATTTTAAATTATGTCCCATGCTTTAGTCTTTAATATTTAAGTATTAATGTAAACTAGCACTTATGGATCTATTCTGTTCGGTTTCTAGGCTGTCTATGTTAAGGCGCATGCGTGCCAAAAAATTTATACGTGTTTACAAAGGGTTTTTGTTTTTAATTTTAATTTAAAATGTAAAAATTTACTTGTTCTTAATCGCCATCCTAATTGGCTCTTATGTTATGCATATTAAGGTGCACGCGCGCCAGTTTTTCGCGTTTACAAAATAATTAATAGCCATTCTTATCGAAGTTTATTTGTTTTAAAACGCATGCGTACCAATTTTAAATGTTTTTAGTTCTAAAATTTAAATCTTATTTATAATAGTTATATTCAAAAAACGACTAATATCGTTAATGTTTAAATTTAAATGTATGGTTCGAATTCTCTATTCGTTTTTGAATTGCCTGAAGACGACGTGCATATTTACGTCGAAAGCTCTCGCAAGAATAAAATATTTTAATTATATTTAACGCCTCATAGTCTGAAGTGTTGGAAGAAGTTTTAATTGAGATAACTGTTGGCGTGACATCCAACCCCAGAACTTACTACTCCTAAGAAAAACTATTATAGTCTTCTGTTTTCCAATGTTAAATCTCCTTCTGACTTCTGGAAAAGTATTAAGACGTTACCCTTTCAGGTAACCGGGACAAAGAACACGGCTAAAATAGATCATTTGAATTACAAACGGAAAATGATAAATGACGAGGGCACTTTCAGTGATATTTTTGCCGAGCACTACGGGTCCTCAAACGGCTTTGCTCCAGATGTCTTCGGCAGTATCAATTCGGAGCAACATATAACAAATGTTAGTATTTCTAATACTTTCTTTTTGAAAAATACGACGGCCTTAGAAGTCTATAATACTATAGAAGGTTTGAAAAACAGCACTACAGACATCAGTTTCTTAAATATTAAAATCTTAAAACACACATAAAATATCTGATATTTTACCTCAACCATTATCGTATCTGATAAATAAATCTTTTGAAAATGGTTACTTTCCAGAAAAACTAAATCAAAACTTAGTTTTGCCATTATATAAAAATAAAGGATCAAAAAGTAAAATTGAAAATTATCGCCCCATAATAATAGTGTCAGTGTTAACTAAAATTTTCTAGAAGATTTTTTACAAGAGTTTTTCAACTTTTATAGACAGATTCCAGGTTATTCACAGAAACCAATATGCTTATAAACGAGGATTTACGTAGATGCTTCGTTGCATTTGAAACAATCAATAATGTCACAACTTGACAAATCGAAAATAGCAATATCAGTTTTTGTGGACCTTTCAAAAGCATTTGATAGCTTAAATCATAAACTCTTGTATCAAAAATTGCAAACTGTTGGTCTAAGAAGGACTCCTCTAAGCTGGTTAAAATCATACTTGTCAAACAGAATTTACTTTGTAAAAATTGGACAGATTATCTCTAGCTCTTTCAGGCCAAACAAGGGCGTTCCTCAAGGTTCAATCCTGGGTCCACTGCTTTTCAATATATATATTAACGACTTGTTTAACTATATACTAAAAGAGAATATATTGATGTACACTGACGATCTAGTGATAACTTATTCTCGTACGAACGTTATAATTCTTCAGGAAAATTTAAATCACATTTTAAAAATTTTAAATAGTTATATGGAAAACAATGGATTAGTAATTAACAAAAATAAAACTAAATTCCTCCGCTTTGCAAATAGGAATAAAACAATCAATTCGCATCACCTAAAAATTAAAATAACTGATTATAACATAGAAAAAGTAAATGCTATTAAGTTTTTGGGAGTAACTTTTGATGACAATCTGCGCTGGAATAAACATATAGATGATGTTGCACTTTCCCTGGCAAAGTATACTGGGATAAATAAGAAAATTCAAGCTTTTTTAAGCACATCACTCTCGAAACGGCTGTACCACACTCGCATTGAATCTAGAATAAGATATGGTATTGCTGTATGAGGAACCGCATCTCTATACGCTGTTAATAAACTTCGGACGACACAAAATCGTTACACGCATTCAATTTATAATTTAAACTTTATGGAATCAGTATCCGAACTCTACCGCACCGAAAATATTGACAAGATTAGTGAAATTTACAAGAAACAGATTCTATTGGAAAGCTTCAAATATGTAAAGGGAAAAAAAAGAAAACAGCTTCCTCGGAATTGGTATAAGTGAATGTTGCAGATCAACACGAGATACTCGTATAATTCGTGAATATAGTCTTCCAATTGTTAAACTAGAGGTGGGGAGATCCGCACCAATCTTTCAATTAATCTTCTATTGGAATAGTCTGTGCAACGATTTACGTAATATATCGAGTTACGAAATCTTCAGAAAAAATGTAAAAAAACGGAAAAAAACTTAAGACAGCGATATTTGTTGTTAATTAATTTTCTTTCTCAGCTCGCGTCCTGTTTTTGTTTGTTTGTGTGTGTGTTTTTTTTTGTTGATTTGCTGTTAAGATGCTTGTAAAAGGCCAACCTGTCCACAGTGTCTTTTGAGAAAAAAAAAATTTTTATATCAATCACAGAAACTATCATGAGGATTAGAAAGTTTATTTGTCTATAAAGCCCTTTTTAGTGATTACAAAATATACACTTAATTCTGTTTTTATACAATAGATTGAATCCCAGAAATTACATGTAAAAAATGCATTGTATATATGGAAAATTAGAAGAATATTACAGACCTAAGAAATCAACAAAAATAATGAAATAAACCATATGAAAAATCTTGTTAAAAACTTTTTTCTGCATGTTATTGAATTTTATTTCATAAACATTGTACATAAATAAAAATAAATTATAGAAACAATGTTCATTTGAAGAACATAAAAACAAAGAATTAATGAACATACATTACATATTTTGCAAAATTTTTAAGTTATACATAAGATTTTTATTTGCTGTCACTTCCAGTATAGAGATGAATCAGAAATAAGTTATACTACAAGTTAATAAATAACTTCTTTGTATAACTGGTTAATTAATGGTCCTTAGCAAGGGACAGGGGTGCTAAGAATCTCTGAGCTTGCATTGAAGAATTCTCTAAAAATAGCTACATGGAACATCAGAAGCCTACTAAAACCAGGAAAACTAGCCAACATTTTACAAGAAATGGAATGCATCAACATAAAACATACTTGGTCTAAGAGAAACTCAATGGCCTGGAACAAAGAAATTTATATCAAACGACCATCACGTCTTCTGTTCTGGAGGAGAAGAGAACACCAAGCAGATGTATGGCGTCGCTTTTGTTGTCCACAAACAACTGGCCAACAAAATCACCAGTTTCATCCCAATATCAGAACAAATCGCACTACTACAGTTAGCATGCAATAAGATCAACCTGAACGTGCTCCAGGTCTATGCACCAACAGCGGACAAAGACGATCAAGAAATTGAATCGTTCTACAACCAGCTAAGCAACACCTTAAAGCCATTGAACTAGCATGACATTACAGTCATCCTCGATGACTTCAATGCCAAAGTCGGTCGAGGAAGACTATAAAACACAGTCACAGAACATGGCTTGGGGACACGGAACGAATGAGATGACAGGCTCATCCAGTTCTGTCAAGAAGAAAACTTTAGCACAGGTTTAAACTACCTCCTTGACGACTGTACACCTGGACCTCGCCACAAGACACTGACAACAATATCATCAGGAACCAAATTGATTACATCTTAATCAACATCAGATATAAGTCAAGTGCCCACAGGGCAAAAACTTACCCTGGAACTGACATATTATCAGACCATAACCTAGTGACAGTAACACTACACCTCAAACTACGATCAGTAAAATACACAAGAGCAACAAAAAGAATCGATCTGGAGAAACTGAAGAACAACACCTTCAGGTGTCAATTACAGCTGCATCTAAACAATTTAATCAGATCAATCAAAGCAGCAACAACAGGTGTACAAGTGTTCGGACTTTCACTTAAACAGTGCATCAACAAAACAGCAGAAACCCTGCTGGGACATCAGGCACCGAAAAAGAAACAATGGTGGATGACCCAGCACATTCTAATCTAATGGAAGAACAGAGAACACTCAAAAGTGATAACAACCGGGAAAAATACAAAGAAATACAACAAAAGATCAAACAAGAAATCTGAAAAGCAAAGGAAAAATGAATGGAAGAGCAGTGTGCAGAAATTGAAGATCTAATCAAGAAAAATGATAGCTTTAACCTGCACAAGAAGCTCAAAGAAGCTGGAAGCATCTACAAACTGGCTCCTATCCCAAGCTTATATACGGACAACAATCAACCTATATTAATCAAACAAGCCAAATTCGACACCTGGAAGAACTACATATACAATCTATTCGGATACAACAGAAAACCAGCAGAATTGCAACAAGTGCAGGAAGACAATCTCCACATACTAATGTCTGAAGTGGAACATGCCATCTGTAAAGCCAGGCAAGGCTTGCAGACCTGACCAGATTCACGCAGAACTGAGAACCAGCTGGACTACAACAACATACAGCAATTAATGAAATGGTTCAATCAAATCTACAACAAATTCCATCTGACTGGCTCCAATCAATCCTTGTGGCCCTACCAAAAAAGGCTACTAGTCAAAAATGCAAAGACTTCAGGCTGATCAGTTTAATGAGCCAGGTGCTAAAAGTCTTCCTCAAGGTGATTCAGCAAAGAATACAATGTAAATACAAACATGCACTAGGAAACACACAGTTTGGCTTCTGCAGGGAGGCTGGGCACCAGAGACACAATTTTCTGCTTGCAAATACTGCTACAGAGGTGCTATGTACATCAAAAAAAAGTGTGCATATGTTTTATTGACTATGAGAAAGCCTTCAACTCAGTGAACCACGGCTATCTAATTAATCAACTGAGAAAAGTTAGGCTTGAAACTAACAATATCAACTTTATCACAACTCTCTACTGGAATCAAACAGCCTGGTTCCACTATGACAATGACCTGACAGACCCAATCCCAATACAAAGAGATGTCTGGCAAGGCTGCCCATTATCTCCCATTCTTTTCAATATCTATTCAGAAATGATTTTCAACTGAACACTGGCCGACAAGGAGATCAGCATAAAAGTTAACAGACACTACATCAATAACCTAAGATATGCCGACGACAAGGCATTAATAGCAGATTCCAAACAAGATTTACAGACTGTCTTGAATGAAGTGGACAAAGAAAGTCAAGCATGGGGTTTACGAATCAACAAAAAGAAAATAAAAGTGATAAAGGTCAGCAGGACACAAAGTGAAATCATGATCAAATTAAATACAGTAACAAAAAGTTGGAGCAAGTACACTGCTTCAAGTATCTCAGAGTACTAATAGATGACCAGCTGAATCACGAGGCCGAAATCAAGAGCAGAATCGAACAAGCCAGACAGGCATTCAAAAAATGGAAAACACTCCTTACTGACAAAAGCTTGAATATCATGCTCAAATTATGCACATTCAAATGCTACATCTGGCCAATTCTGCTCTACGGTGTAGAAACCTGGACTCTACCAGCAGCCACTACAAAAAAGCTCCAGGCCTTCAAAATGTGGCTCTACTGAAGAATGCTGAAAATCCCATGGACGGACAAGATAACTGTGGCGTTCGTCACACCACTTGATTGTGTTCGCTGAATATATGTATAGAGACTGTAGTCATATATCTCCCATTTGCTTTATTTACACTATATACAAGAAGTCTCGTCTACCTAACGGTCGGTTGGTTGGAATCCACGTGTACATGAGAGCAACCCGAGAATAGCTGACAAGTCGGGAAGGAAGTATGGCGGACGGCCTGCACATGTTTATATAACCGTCGCGCCAGCGCCACCTGGATTTTCAGATGTAGCGCTGGTTACAATTATGCGGCCGCCACATAACCAATGCACAGGTCCTGTAGGATATGCACACGGACCGGGACCTGATCAAAACCATCATCAGCAAGAAATGCAAATACCTAGGCCACATCACTAGGAACTACCAAAAATACCATCTATTGCCGCTCATCCTGGAGGTCAGGATTGAAGGCAAGAAACGTCCAGGCAAACCAAAAACAGCCTGGCTAGATAACATCAACACCTGACTTCACATGACAACAGCACAAGTTCTACACACAGTGCTAGACAGAGAACAATATCAAAACGAAGTCGCAAACGCCATTTGGCAGCATTGAAGAAGAAGAAGATAGCTGGTTATATTATTTTATAATAAGTGTTCAAAATGATCCCATCTAGTGAGAAACAATCTGCTACCCATCAAATAATACTCATTTGTATGCATTGCAACATGGCAGGAGTTATGGTTGCAACAGCCAATTGCAAGATAGTCACTAAGTCTTGCAGAGTGTCTACTGGCCTGTAAGCAATTGCATTGAGATGCTACCATAAGAAGTCTCCAGAATTCAGATCAAGCAATCTAACAGGCCATCAACCTGGATATTCCCTATCCAACCACTGGCAATCAATAAATGAAGAATGCACCAATGCTGCATTGTGCGGAAACCATAGACATAAGCCAACAGCTACAAACCCAATGTATGCATATACATGTAATAAGCAGGGATGTGGAGTCGCGTAAAAATCTACCGATTCCAACTCCGACCAGGGGCGGACTTGTTACTGAAAAAGACCTGGAAATTCTGATGTCATCATGTGACCTCAGAATAAAAAATTCAATAAATAGAGTTCTAATAAAGATAGAGAATAGAAACTTTTTATTCTAAAGCTAAAAGACTTCTCTAAGTAATATACAAATATGTATTCAATAACTTTTACTTTTCCGGCTGGTATATATAAGAGGAATAGTGTAGCGCTCGGTCAAAAAATGGCCCCTTCCAAATTTTTACATTTTTGGACTCGGGACACCTTAAAATTTCAAGATATGCAAAAGATTTGAGGTTTTTTCTATATGTATGGATATTAGACTGTGTGTGGGGGACACGATTGAGTTCACCCTGTTTGAAGCCTTCTGTGGTCAGAATCTTCACACACATCTGTGGTCAGATGTATGTGAAGATTTCTGTGATCAGAGTGGTCAGAATTGGAGTCAGATAGTTTAACATAGGAGTTAGTTATTAAGCGTCAAAGTTGTTGAACTAAATCATGTCCCCATATACATTCTAACATCTTAGGCGAAAACATCTTAACGGGTTTACTGTACTATTATAAAATGGCAAAAAAGCTTATTTTGAGGGTAGAGACAAGTTTTATCTTATTTTTTTAAATTTTGAACACTAATAATGAGTAAAATGTTCATTAAGAGATTTGACACATGATCACTTTTATGTCTTCACCCTGATGACCTTTAATTAAGAACCAAAATTTAATAGTATTAATGCCTCTTTATACGCAAGCTACAGTGCCACATTTTGTTTCTTAAACTTTACCCATTCTGAGATATTGTTTAACATCTCAGAACAGAAAAAAAAAGAAATTAAACAAATTAGACGACAACACACACGTGCGCGAATTTTTCCCCTTTATTGACTTTTTTGAGGGGTTCAGGAGTCTCCAAATGTGTAGATTTGCAAAAATAAACTTGGAGGGTCAAATTTGACATAATTCTAATACTTTTCCGTTTTATATACATAACAAGTTGGTAAGTAAAAAGGAGTTGGAGTCGGCAGATTTTTTGACAACTCCGACTCCAAATCCAGCTAAAACACCAAAACTCCACGACTCCGACTCCACAGCCCTGGTAATAAGCCAACAACTATTGGATTACATTGAACTAATATATCGTAATTATTTTAAATTAATTACTAAGTAATTTGTCACTGGAGGATGGCATTAGGCACTATTTCTTATTAGATTTAATAATTATAATTGAATTAAATAATTTAGAAAATTCTGGAAGAAATGGATCAGCCTGGAGTGGACTCGAACCAGCAACTGCCATTTACTGTATGGATGCATTGCCAGTTACACTACCCGAGCCTCCAGTCCCCAGCCGGTGCCATATGTAACCAAGGATGGTTATATCTCATGTCTAAATATATTTGGAAGAGGAGATCATACTGCGGCTCTGGTAGTGTAACTGGCAATGCATCCACACGGTGGTAAGTGGAAGTTGAAGGTTTGAATCTGCTCTGGGCTGATCTATTTCTTCCAGAATTTTCTAAATTATTTAATTCAATTATAATTATTAAATCTAATAAGAGATGGTGCCTAATGCCTTCTAGCAACAAATTACTTAGTAATTAATTTAAAATAATTGTGATATATTAGCCCGATGTAATTTGTAATTGTTTGCTTATTACAAAACCATAGACTAAAAATAAAAACCAGTTATTTCATCTAAAAAATCTGGCAGAACAATGTGCAAAATAATACTATGTAGTTTCCAGCTGTCAGACATTCAGGAAGATGATGTCCTACTAGAATTTTGCACAAAATATTGCACCAAATATTGATATTCCAATGGACTTGGTAAATGTGTGAACATGTAGCATGGGGATTTTCAAAATGCCTAAACATCACTGTTGCTTCATTAGTTCACAAGATCTGGTGGATGAAAGTATTATCCAAGGTATGTTGCTGTAAAAGCAACTTACAATACTCCTATCTCTGAAGGCAATCCTGCTGATGAAGATCTACCATTCATGTGAACTGATATTAATGCAGGTCTTTGTCATTTATAATGGATAGTATAATACTTTGATGTACATTTAACTGTTGCAAAATTGCATGGCTAATGGTCGTTGGAAATTCCTATATCAATGCTAGTACAGCATCCTCAATAGTTAGTGTAAGCAGAAAACATACATTTCCATTGTCTACATTCAGCAGTGGTATGACCCTACTGTTTTGCACATTTGGCAAAACCAGATGACTTGGAGATCTGGGCAGCATTCATGTCAGGATATTGCTGACTGTATAGTTTTTCTGCTTCCAATACTGAGTCATTACACTCCCCCAACAAAAGATATTGTATCAATACATGTCACAATACTCTTGCACTAAAAAATACTTCGTTTGGGTGTTTAGAGAAAAAATTCCAAATGACTGGAAGTGGCATCATAAACCTTTTGCCATGAATATCTGTGGAATGCCTATCCTATGCCATATCCTATCAAAACATGGATAACAGTTTTTCACATTATTTCCAACAAGAAATTATGTGGTCAATCAACAATGATTATTCTGTAGTCAATTCTGACCTATTCTATATTTTTGTTAAATTTTTACTATATGCTTTCTTTAAATTTAAATTTTGTTACTTGCTTCTTTGTATCACATGAAAAATTTAAATTCAAAGCATTCATTTTCAAAAGCTTCTATATCAGTTCTACTATCATGTCTGATGACAACATTATTGCATTGCTGAAAATGTTTAAACTCTGTACAAGTACTTGTGGTTTTAACACTGATAAACTGAAGTTCTCTACTAACTAAAATTTTGTTTTTTGTATATAAATATTTTAATTATGTTAAAGTTCTGTATCTCAAATATTTAAATAATTAAATTATTTGGTTTCTATAATAACCACAAAATATTAAATGCCATAATTTTACATGTAAACATATTAATAAACCAATAAGTCATACCTCTTCCCATTCATTTGACTGAGGATCATAAGTTTGTACAAGATTCAGATAATTTTGTCCATCGTAACCACCAATCGCAAATAATTTGTGTCCTAAAAGAGAAACTCCAATAGCATCTCTCCGAACGCTCATCGGAGCAACTGAAGTCCAGGTGTCTGTTTTAGGATCATACCTAAATAGTTATTTAAAAGTTTTAAGAAAATTCTTAATATTTATTTGCACAAAATATTTTAATTATAAATTATTAATAATCAAATTATTATTATTATGTTGGGTTTAGTGAGTTATACTCAGTTGACACCAGTGGCTGTCTACTATGCCAGACCAAAGTCAAGGAAGGCATAGTAACCAAATAAGAACGAAAATTAAATAAGTGTGTCAGTGTGGGTGTTTGTATTCAGGAATTTCCTAACAATATGACATGTATTCAATATAGTGATCTTCTGTAGTGCGATGTATGTGTTTTTATTCAATTGTAATGTTCCCAGGCTTTTGTGTAGTATGTGTAGAATGACACCCATATGGGAGAGAACAAGAGGTAAAATAAGTAGTCACTTATTTCCCGGGTGAGTTATGTCTACTTGCTGATTTTTTCAGAGCAGGTGTTTTGTACATTTTGAGTGTTTGGAATGGCTATGTCTGTAATTTGTGTGATTTTATTGTGTTTGTCAATGAGACTGATGTCTGGTCTGTTGTGGTAAATTGTTTCTCTGTGATAATGGCTCTGTCACAGTAGATTTTGTGCTTGTTGTTTTCCAATACTGTCTGTGGAATGTATTCATAGTATGGTTTGTGAATGTCTAATAATTTGTGTTTCTTTGCAAACTCTTGGTGTATTATACTTGATTATGTCTATGTAAATAATCTGTCTAGGCCAAGAGTGTGCAACCAGAAGTGATGAGTTGTATAGTTTCTGAAATGATGTGACATTTTCTGCATGAGTCATTTGTGAGTGTTGTATCTTTCAGTATGTGTTTTCTGTAGTTTTTAGCATATATGACTCGATCCTGTATGGCAGTCACAAACCTTTCCATCTCCCCAAAGAGGCATCCTGGAGTTAACCAGTTGTTTGATGCAGTTTTATCAACAAAATCATAAGCATCTAGAGTTACTAGGTTGTAGCAGAGTCGGTAGATTAACTGGTCTTTCGACTAATAGTTCAAACTTAGCTAGAGACAATATTTGCCGCTAGTTGGCACCACTGTTAGCAGGAGAGCGTTGTTCTTGCTAGGTATATACTGAAGTCAGTGATTTTGACCTACAATAATTGTTTTTTTAGCTACATAAAAATACCAACATGCTTTGTGCCAGGATGTCAGGCAGGATATAAGTCATCGAACGAGAAGAGACATTTATTCCGTGTTCCTAGCAATAAGATTGAGGAGTGGATGCGATTCATTCCACGAGATGACAAGATGCTAACAAATAAATGTTACGTTTGTGACATATATTTTGCGAGTAATTTATTTTAAAAACCTTCTCCCATGTTATAAATGGAGAGAAAGTAGAAATTCCACGAGATCGCTGGGCATTAACGTCGGTTGTGTATCCATCAAACTTCCCTAATCGTCCTAAGTACATTTGTAAGTACCTCAAAAACAATCAACGTGATGTCTCACAAGAATGATGAGGCTGAAAATGACATTTTCCATGAGGCTGAAAATGACATTTTCAGCCTCATGGAATAAACCATCCTCGGGTGTAAATGAGTTTGAACGTATTTTATTAAATACACATTTCTCAGCGACGGAAAGTGTTTAATGTTTTATTAAGTGTCATTTATTTATCCATAAACCTGATTTTGGGTTTAAATAAAAGCTTTTTCATTCTTATAATAAAATGCATATAAAAAATTATGAAATCGAACTCGAAGGTTATATAACTTTCAATAAAAAGAAAACATTCGTCCTCACATCGATTCGATCTAGCACTCTTGCAGTGATTGCAGTGCCCCTGGTGGTAACATTTGTCTCTAGTTCATTCTAGCAACAAGCGAAGATAGGAAGTCGAAAGACCAGTTAATCTACCAACTCTGGTTGTAGGGATGCCTGCCATGGAGAGCCTTTCGAGCCCACGATTGCTTACTGGTGTCTATGCTTTTTATATGTTGTGTTGTGTCCATATAATGTGAGGATAAATTTAATTGTGTGTTATTTAAGTCTGCTAAAGTTACTACTTTATGTAAGTGTGATACTTCTCAGAAATACTCTTGCAGTGTCTGTATTTGTTTGTAGCAAAGGTTTACTATGTCAATCAGGTTCTGTCTGCCATCTTTACATGGAAGAAATAATCTTTCTATGGTGGATTTAGGATGTTGTTTATGTTTGGTAAGTGTTGTTCTTGTTTTCCTTTAGAGTTGTTCAAGATCTGTGTGAGACCAATGTATAACTCCAAAAGAATAAGTGAGAATCGAGACAACATACAGGTATCCCCCATATAACATGGTAGTTACGTTCCAAAAAATTGCCATGTTATGCGAATCAAAGAACTAGTACAAAAAGGAGGGTTAAGTTCCAAAAATTAAAAAACATGCTACTATATTTTCATAATTAAGATAAATATCTTTATTAAAATTTTCTTAAGTGATACATATTAATATAAATTAAACAATGTTTTCTTTGTCATCACTAAAAGCACTATTAACCGAGAGCGTTTTATTTTTGGCAAGTTATCGTTATCCTCTGAGCATTTTTCTGCATTATTTTCAGATTCATGCTTTACCTTATGCAAAAAGTGTATGTAATTTTAGATTGCTTGCTTCTAGTTAAAAGATCTTTATAAATTTCCTTATATGGTGCTAAGCACTTACGGAATAAGGGAAAAACATCTGGCAACACCAGAAGCAGAAGTGTCGAGATATGGCAAAATTAAAACAATTTTCGTGAAGGACCATATGTATGCTGAAGAGAAAAGAAAATTTACACACTGAAGTACTAATAGTTCATGAAAATAATAATTTTCGTGAACTATTAGTACTTAAGTATGTAAAAATTTATTACATTTCATGTTGTACGAGGGTTTTACCCATTTCTCAAACCGTGTCAGAGTGAATCTGTGTTATAAAAGTACCGTGTTATACGGGGTATGGTACCAATTCTCGAACTGTGTTAGAGTGAATCCGTGCTATAGAAGTGCCATGTTATACAGGGGTTACCTGTATGTGTTTATTGCTTAATAACTGTGTTCTGAAAATAGTGTTTAACCTACTTTGGCAATCTTTAATTACTCTTTGCTTTTATTTGTGTATTTTCTGTTAATTTGGCCTTTTAGACCAAATTAACTACTTGTAGAACTCAGCCTCTTCCATGGATTCAATCACATCTCCATTTCCCAGTACAAAATCTCCTTTTTTTCAAAACTCCTTTCTCTGTGTGAAGTGTTTTGCATTTAGGTCAAAGTCTATTTGCATGTCCTTGGTGTATGAATGAGTGATCTGTAGAAATTGATTTTGTTTTTGTATGTATACATAAAGTTTTATGTCATCCATGTACTGTGCATGAGATATGACAATGTAAACAGTGCTGCCTTTTCATGTCTGATATTGTAACCATGTTGTGTGTTGTTTAACATGTTAGATAATGGATTCAGGGCTAAACAGAACCAGACAGAACTCAAGGAATATCCTTGAAACATTCCTCACCTAATGAATATTTGGTTTGTTTCTATGCAAGTGTTATGAATACTAAGACAACACATTCTCCAGTGCTGCAGTGTTTTGGAAGAATGCAATAACTGATGAATGTATTTTATACATATGTAGAATATGTAGCAGCCAACTGTGTGGAACACTGTTAAATGCTTTTCTGTGATCTATATATGCCATTTTATAGCAAGCATGCAAATAACATGTTTCCATGTTATTTGCATGCTTGCTATAAAATGACTGAATCTATGAGTAAATGTTCTTTGCATCCATTGTGATTTCTACAGCAACCTTTTTGTTGTTCTGTAAGAATGTTGTGTTCTTCAACATGTTTGTATATTTTGTTTGCAATACAGGCTGTCAATAATTTGTAGTGTTGGAAGACATGTAATTGGTCTGTATTGTGTGGGATCTGTGGTACTGTGTGAGAAGGTGTGAAACACGTGATAAAACGACAACACACATAACATAACAATCAAATTGTTTTATTAGTCAACAGAGAGAACAGAGATCAGAATGTCCATCACAGAGACAATTATATATAGATATATGTACAACGTTCCTCTCAATTGAACTTCCCATGACAATTAATATACAGTCGACATCCCCCATAACACTGTTGATTATTCCGTTTTATATGAATTCCATGTTGTATGAGTCACTTAAATTTTACAAATAGGTGTGCCGGACTGTGAATGGCTCATGTATTTGTATAATCTAAGTGACTCGTACAACATGGAATTCATATAAAACGGAATAATCAACAGTGTTATAGGGGAGTTGACTGTATATACAATCCTGCTTAAAACTAACATAATTACAATTAAACTTAAAACTAATATTATCACTCCTTAAAACTAAAAGGAGAAAGGAAGGATGAAGAATGAAGACAGTCTACCAGTAGTTTAGATCAGTGGGTCCTGATACTACGGTAATGTTGACTATGATTGCCTCACAAATGGTGAGGCAACCATATCCCAATCCGTCAGCATCCAGGAAAATAAAAAAACAGTTACTTATAAATATGTGCCGAGGCATATATTTATAAAATCAGTTTTATAGAAGTCCAAGGACTTCTATAAAACAGCTGGCTCACTTATTTTTAAGTACTCATCTTAAACAGCTGGCTCACTTATTTTTAAGTACTCTCTTTCGTCCTAAGCCTTGTACCCTGTCTCGCGGTCACTCTTGCCTGACCTCTCTCCTCAGTAGCAAACCCAAAAGTGTCTCTTGTCCTCACCTGGTGTCCTCAGGTTCCCTTCCTGTCCCTTTTTAGACTGGCCAATCAAGACCCACAAATAGTACAGCTTCCTGTCATGTGACAGGAAAGGGTTTGGTTTGGTTTGCAAATGTTAAGAAGGTCGTACATCGTTAAGAAGCCTTTGAAAAGAAGTAAGAAGGGGAAGGTATACGATTTTGGTTGAAGATGGGGCAAGAAAGATAGGAAAGTGTGAAATAATGTTTTATGGCCAGCCAGCATCAAGCTCCATACATAGGAATCATAGAGTAAAGTATACATAGAGTGGTTCAAGGCCCTGTTAATAGAGAGTATGTGCTTTGTTCTTGAAGTAGATACATTAAAAAATAATAAAAATAATAATGATAATAATAATAAAATAAAAATAAAACATTGAGGAAAACAAAGTATGAACACGTGAGTTACAAAAGTTTATCCCGACAATTGATTGTGGCAAAAGACAATGAAAAAAAAAAAATAATAATAATAATAATAATAATAATTCTCCCGTGGTCACCACCTGGTCGTGGTATGAGAGCCCAGTAGTTTTACAGATCCATAGGGCAATGCAGGCTGGAGCACAAGCTCCTGGTAGGGACATGCATGCCAGTAAGGTCTATGGGGAGAAATGAAGCTAAGAGTGACCACACACCCACATTCTGTGGAGATAATCATTATGGTAGTAACCAGATCTAAGTATGATACCGGCTCGGACGTAGCCCGGGTTAACAAAGTCCGCGTTCGTGGGTTAGGCAGAGGCTCACGTTCGAAAAATATGCTCCAGTCTCCCTTGGTTACCGGTGGCGAAAGCAGCGCCGGCCCAAGCATGGCTACTGCAATGCCCTCAACAGATGTGAGGAATCAACCTAGCCTTGGTGTTTCTGTGGCAATGCATCCACAGACCACAAAGGCTGGAAAACCACGCCAACGGATGAAATGGACAACAGAAATGAACGAGTTTATCATCCGCACTTACTACACCATCACAAGACTCGAAACAAACATGACAGCATACAGACAACAACTACACCATATATTCACACAACAATATCCTCACCTCACTGTCACCGAACAAAGGGTTGTTGATCAAAAACGAACAATTATACACAACAACCTTATCCCACAAACAACACTTGAACTTATCAAACAACAGGTTGCTGATCAAATACATCAACAGACAGAAACATTTAACATTAATGAAGATCACGTAACCTGTCAGGATAATCCAGCAACAAGCACTGATTACAGCACACACACAACAAGTACCACTAATGATACTGCAGGCACTTCCCCATCCATCACTGATAACGTAGACATAGAATTAGTTAATACGCTCTCACTTATATTTCAGGAAACACTCATTAAATATACTGGTACAGATCCCACACAAAGACCACGAATACCAAAAATCAACACGTCAAAGGCAGTAGGAAAAACACTAGATTATGTAAACACTCACTTACTACCAAACTACATTCATTCAATTTCTACACTCTCAGACATTCATACATTAGTTTATGCTGGGGCAGTCACAGTAGTGACACACCATGGACTGAAAATACACTCACAGACAGACACACACAAAACACAATTCTATCATAAGCCTGCCTGGCAGAGAAGAATAGAAACACAAATAAATGACATTAGACAGCAATTAGGCAGGCTGACACAATACACTAAAAACAACATAACACCCAAATTAAAGAAACAACTCAAAAACATTTTCAAGAAAATTAAAACACACACAAAACATGAACATCACAACACACACATTACAGAATACATCGATACACTAAAACAAAAACTCGCAGCCAAAGCACGTAGACTCAAACGATACAAAACATGTACACTACGAAAACAACAAAATAAATTATTCACAAACAATGAAAAACTTTTCTACAGACAAATCAGTACCAAAACAAACACTGATACACAGCACAGTGGCACACCAACAGAAGAAGAACTCACAACTTATTGGTCTTCTCTTTGGTCCAATGCTGTTACACACAATGCTGATGCAGGCTGGATCAAGGAGGAGAACAGAAACTTGCATAACATACCAACTATGCCCTGTGCTGAAATAAACATACACGACATTCGCTACGCTGTTAACAGAACACACAACTGGAAGACACCTGGTGTAGACAACATTCACAATTTCTGGTACAAAAAGTTTACATCACTGCACCAGGAACTAGCTAAACATCTAACACACATCATCATCAATCCACAAGACATGCCAAAATTTCTTACTCAGGGCATCACCTACATGAAACCTAAAAACAACAAAACCACAGACCCCACACAATACAGACCAATTACATGTCTTCCAACACTCTACAAATTATTGACATCCTGTATCACAAACAAAATATACAAACATGTTGAAGAACACGACATTCTTACGGAACAACAAAAAGGTTGCCGTAGAAATCACAGAGGATGCAAAGAACAATTACTCATAGATTCAGTCATTCTACGGCAAGCACACAAACAACACAGAAACATACACATGGCATATATAGAATATAGAAAAGCATTCGACAGTGTTCCACACAGTTGGCTGCTACATATACTACACATGTACAAAATACATCCATCACTCATTGCATTCTTCGAAAACACTATGCAGCACTGGAGAACAACACTACATCTCAAGGTTAGTAACACTTCGATACAAACAAATGAAATATTCATTAGGCGAGGAATTTTTCAAGGAGATTCCTTGAGTCCTCTCTGGTTCTGCCTAGCCCTGAATCCATTATCCAACATGTTAAACAACACGCATTATGGCTACAATATCAGACATGAAAAAACAACACAGTTTACACTCTCACATCTCATGTACATGGACGACATAAAACTTTATGCATCCACACAAAAAACAACTTCATCAACTCCTACAAATCACACATTCATACACTAAGGACATACAAATGGAGTTTGGCCTAGACAAATGCAAAACACTTCACATAGAAAAAGGAATCCTGAAGAAAAAAGATTTTGCACTTGGAAATAGGGACATTATTGAATCCATGCAAGAGGGCGAGTTCTACAAGTACTTAGGATTCCAATAGGCCAAACTAACAGAACATACACAAATAAAGCAACGATTAATTAAAGAATACCAAAGTAGGTTAAACACTATACTTAGAACACAGTTAAATGCAAAACACACAGTTAAAGCAATAAACACATATGTCATCCCAGTACTCACATACTCTTTCGAAGTTATACATTGGACTCACACAGATCTTAAGCAACTCCAAAGGAAAACTAGAACAACACTTACTAAGCATAAACAACATCATCCTAAATCCACCACAGAAAGATTAACCCTTCCACGTAAAGAAGGCGGACGTGGCCCGATTGACATAGTTAACCTTCACTACAAACAAATACAGTCACTGCGAGAGTTTTTCTACAAGAAACAAGAAACATCAGTTACATAAAGCAGTAACTCTAGCAGACTCAAATAACACACCATTAAACTTACACTCACAACATACAGACATG
The DNA here is from genome assembly GCF_000671375.1 of Centruroides sculpturatus. Taxonomy (NCBI): domain Eukaryota; kingdom Metazoa; phylum Arthropoda; class Arachnida; order Scorpiones; family Buthidae; genus Centruroides; species Centruroides sculpturatus. Next base: position 443,684 of record NW_019384424.1, on the reverse strand, counting down.
ACACAACATACAGACATGACACAACATATAAAAAGCATAGACAACATTAAGCAATCATGGGCTCAAAAGGCTCTCCATGGCAGGCATCCTTACGACCTGGCCCAGGATTTTGTTGACAAAACTGCGTCAAACAGCTGGTTAGATCGGGGATGCCTCTTTGGGGAGACAGAAGGATTCATGATTGCAGGATCAGGCCATACAGGATCAGTCATAAATACTAAAATCTACAGAAAACACATACTCAAAGATACAACACTCACAAATGACACATGCAGAAAATGTCACATCACGCCAGAAACTAACACATCACTTCTGGTTGCAAGCTCTTGGCACAGACAGATTACTTACATAGACACAATCAAGTAGCAAATATAATAAACCAAAAAATTGCAAAGAAACACAAATTGGCAGACATCCACGAACCATACTACACCATAATCACAGATAAAACAATTTACCACAACAGACCAGACATCACACTCATTGACAAACACAATAAAATCACATACATTATACACATAGCCATTCCAAACACTCACAATGTACAAAACACATGCACTGAAAAAATTAGCAAGTACACAGAACTCGCCCAGGAAATAAGGCATCTGTGGAGAATGGATAGGGTAGTTATTGTACCTGTTGTTCTCTCCTGTACAGGTGTGATACCACACACGCTACACAAAAGCCTGGGAACATTACAATTGAGTAGAAATACATACATCACACTACAGAAGGCCACGATATTGAATACATGCCATATTGTTAGGAAATTCCTTAATATTGACACTGACACTGACACACACATTTAAGTTTAGTTTTGTTTTGGTTGCTATGCCTTGACTCTGGTCCGGCATAGTACACAGCCACCGGTGTGTACCGAGTAAAACTCACTAAACCCAACACATAATAATAATACTTAGAATGTTCTCCGACCTTGGAGTATATACATTAAAAGAAATAATAATAAATGAAAATAAGAATATAACATTAAGAAAAACGGAAAATTTACACGCGAGGTACAAACTTTATCCCAACAACTGAATATGGCGGAAAACAATGAGAAGAGATTGCGACAACAGAACAGCAAACACAGTGATTTCACTGCCCTGAAAGTCTCTGTAGACCTAACAACTGACTTGCTACAAGTAATAGGAGGTGGATTCCTTTAGACGGGGTCTCCTTTTACAGAACCAGGGGTCAAAACCCTGTTGATGCAAGAAAGAATAAATTATACAAACACATTTCACGAGGAGGGATGTGTAGATTAGTTGTGGGTCCCATAGGGGTAGATGGTCATTGGCTTGAAGATGGACTAAAGGAAAAGACTCGGATTTTGATCCCTGTTCCATTTATGAAGTCTTTAAAAGCTGAGAAAGTTTCAGTGTTGCATAAAAAGTCTTTACAGGGCCAATGGTGTCCCCGTGTATACAACCTCTGTGCTAGGAGTTTACAGTGGTTATTATGTTTTGGGCAGTTAAACAATACAAGGTACGGTGTTTCTTCTTCTATTTCACAGTCACAAATGCCATTTCCCTTGCTCAAGAACCTTTTTAGATATTGTTTAAAATTACTGTGACCAGTAATAAACTGGGTAGTATGAAAGTCCGATGTAAAGTGTTCCATGTTGTTCCTTACTTTTATGTCGGGAAAAAAGTCAAAGATGTTCCTGCCAGTTGTATCCATATTCCACCTCCTGCCACCTGTTCACAGTGTAGTCATGTAGTTGGCTTTTAACCCAGCTATGGGGTACAAGCTTGAAGAAAGAATTGGTTAGGTTCTTGCTGGCTTTTTTTGCAAAAAGTTGGCTTTATCATTGCTGGCTTCTCCTGAATGCCCTTTTATCAATTGTAGTTTGATTTTAGTTTGTTTGTTTTTCAGGTTGGTAAGCATGTGGATGATATCCTTGATTATTTTTAGATTAGTATTCAGAGATTTTATTTGGATTAAAGCCACTTTGCTATCGCTGAATATAGTAATTTGCTGCTGTGTTCTGCCCTTTATATTATTGTGGACATGTTGCAGGGCTTTAAGAATGGCTAATCTTTCAGCCTGATTTATTGTACAGAATAAATCCAATTTGAAGTAGGCCTGGTAGATTATGGGTGTCTAAGATCACCATGGTTGCCCCCACTCCCTGTGAGCTTTTAGAACCATCAGTAAAGATGTTGATTCCAGTCTTTATTTTTGGATCTGGGGAAACATCAACCTCGCGGGGGGTCAGTTGCCGGATGCATCAGTCTGTAATTATTGTACCTGTCGAGTCCATGTCTGTGGATTTCTCTGTAATTATCTTTATCTAATTTGGAGTGTTTTTGCTAAGACTAGGTGATCTGAGTAGTTCATTAGTTGAAAAGACCAGTATCTTTCAGAAGCTTTTAAGTCAAGGGGAGTGGTATTAGCCAGTACTTGCAGCCCATTAGTAGGGGTAGTTTGATAAGCTCTGGTCACTGTGAGAAGGCAGCTCTGCTGAATGGACAGCAGCTTCTTACTAATTTGATGCCTATGCATACCCCCAGACTTCTGCCCTGTAAAGAACAGCTGGTTCTACTGCACAGTTGTATATTAAGAGGGAGTTGTGGTAGCTCAAGTCCCAGAGGTTTCTGCTAATAGACCTAAGGGCGTGTGCCAATTTAATCGCTTTCTTCTTAATATATTCCATATGTAAGTTACAGTTTAAAAGATTGTCCACCGGTATCTCAAAATATTTTACTTTGTGCATTTGATTCTGTCCTCCTGTATATGTTGATTGTTGTTTTTCTGTTCAGCGGATTTGCTCTCAGGAACACAGTGCATTTGCATTTTTTGATGTTGATGTTTAGCTTGTTTTTATTAGTCCATTCCAAAATTTTTCGTAGTAGTACAGTCAACCCCCTATAACACTGTTGATTATTCTGTTTTATATGAATTCCATGTTGTGCGAGTCACTTAGATTTTACAAATAAGTGAGCCGTTCACAACCCAGCACACGTATTTATAAAATCTAAGTGACTCACACAACATGGAATTTATATAAAACAGAATAATCAACAGTGTTACAGGGATCAACTGTATATTCATCTCCTTTTGGAGAACATCTCAGTTGCGGTGAGCCATGAGTATAAGCGTATCATGTCCTAAATTTTTAGAAGGTTGTTGGATATTGACAGGAAAGAGTTTAAAATGGAAGGAAGAAGAATTACAGGAAAGAAGAAAAAGAGTTCTTATTATACAATTATACAAAAAAAAAAAAAAAAAAAAACATGGCGGACAGCCATAACTGTTCGGTATTATTGTTCGGTTATTGTAGGTTTCATGTAGGTGATGCCCTAAGTAAGAAATCTTGGTATGTCTTGTGGATTGATGATGATCTATCTTAGGTTTTTAGCTAGTTTCTATTACAATGATGTAAACATTTTGTACAAGAAATCATGAATTTTGTCTACATCAGATGTCTTCCAGTTGCATGTTCTATTAACAGCATATTGGATGTCATGTATATTTATTTCAACATAGGGCATAGTTAGTATGTTGTGCAAGTTTTTGTTCTCCTGCTTGATCCAGCCTGCATCAGTATTGTGTGTAACAGCATTGGACCAAAGAGAAGACCAATAAGTTGTGAGTTCTTCTTCTGTTGGTGTGCCACTGTGCTATGTATCAGTGTTTGTTTTGGTACTGATTTGTCTGTAGAAAAGTTTTTCATTGTTTGTGAATAATTTATTTTGTTGTTTTTGTAGTGTACATGTTTTGTATTGTTTGAGTCTATGTGTTTTGGCTGAGAGTTTTTGTTTTAGTGTATCTATGTTTTCTGTAATGTGTGTGTTGTGATGGTTCATGTTTTGTGTGTGTGTTTTGATTTTCTTGAAAATGTTTTTGAGTTGTTTCATGAATTTGGGTGTTATGTTATTTTTAGTATATTGTGTCAGCCTGCCTAATTGCTGTTTAATGTCATTTATTTGTGTTTCTATTCTTTTCTGCCAGGCAGGCTTGTGATAAAATTGTGTTTTGTGTATATCTGCCTGCGATTCTATTTTCAGTCCATGGTGTGTCACTACTGTGAGTGCCCCAGCATAAACTAATGTATGAATGTCTGAGATTGTAGAAATTAAATGGATGTAGTGTTGTAGTAGGTGAGTGCTTACATAATTTAGTGTTTTTCCTACTATCTTAGATATGTTGATTTTTGGTATTTGTGGTCTTTGTGTGGGATCTGTACTTGTATATTTTGTGAGTGTTTCCTGAAATAAAAGTGAGTGTGTATTAACTAAATCTATGTCTATGTCTTCAGTGGTGGATGAAGAAGTATCCATAGTTTTACTAGTGGTAGTTGTGTGTGTGCTATTATCAGTGCTTGTTGCTGAATTATCCTGACAAGTTATGTGATCTTTATTAATATTAAGTGTTTCTGTCTGTTAATTATTTGATCAGCAACGTGTTGTTTGATAAGTTCAAGTGTTGTTTGTGGGATAAGGTTGTTGTGTATAATTGTTCTTTTTTGATCAACAATTCTTTGTTTGGTGACAATGAGGTGAGAATATTGTTGTGTGAATCTATGGTGTAGTTGTTGTCTATATGCTATCAAGTTTGTTTCAAGTTTGTAATGTTGAAGTAAGTACTGATGATAAACTCGTTTATTTCTGATGTCCATTTTGTAAACTCCGCGAGGCACACAATCTGCGGTTTTCGACAAACGATGAATGAAACAAAGGGAAAGATAATGAATAGGCAGTAATAACGTGTAACTTGACAAACAAGGTTTATTTGAGACAAAAAACACGATATAATATTAATACAAATACACGATTCAATAACTGAAACCAATAGCGTTACAATAACAATACAGCTTGATATTCCCTCTTCCTTCCTAACAAGAGGCCCTGCTTTACCCGACAATTGGTATAAATCCGATGACAAAAGTTTTCACAAAGAAATGATTGGGAAACAGAGTACCCAATCAACTTACAAACTTTCTTTCGTAACGATACAATCGTAGACAATCTTAAAAAACAGTCCTCTTCCTTCTTAGATGTGATTTCCACTTCCTTTTTCATTATTCCTTCGATGGAAACGGAATTTCTTGCAGCACCATAACTTCCTTAATCCTAGCGACGGTTGACTCTCCTCTCTGCTATGTATCGTATCTCCTTCCATCCACAGCACACTCACAAAGAGGAAAAAAGGTGTTTTTATCTCCGTTACACACGCTTTTATATCTCCCGCTAACCCACATCACACTGTCCCATGTGATCCTGTCACGGACCAATCGTAACATCAGCAAAACCAGCCATCAGAAAACAGATGGTATCGAGGAAGGAAACGGAAAAAGACCAGTACAAAAACATATGCATGACGCACATATACAGAAAACAATAAAGATAAAAAAATTATAATACATAATAGCCACGAAGTGCTACAATTTCATCCATTGGCATGGTTTTCCAGCCTTTGTGGTCTGTGGATGCATTGCCATAGAAACACCAATGCTAGGTTGGTTCCTCACTTCTGTTGAGGACATTGCAGTAGCCATATTTGGCCCAGTTCTGCTTTCACCACTGGTAGCCAAGGGAGACTGTGGATTATTTTTCGAACATGAGCTTGCCTAACCCACAAACCCAGACCTTGTTAACTCAAGCAATGTCTAAGCCAGTATCACACTTAAACCAGTTACTACTATTGTTATTAGCTCCAAAGAATGTGGGTGTGGTCACTCTTAGCTTCATTTCTCCCCATAGACCTTACTGGCATGGGTGTCCCTATCAGGAGCTTGTGCTCCAGTGAGCATTGCTCTGTGGATCAGTAAAGTTACTGGGCTTTCCCACCATAATCATATAGTGACCATAAGAAGAGAGTTATTGTTGTTGTTATTATTAAACATGAAAAGTTAGGAAATATACAAAATGGTCACTTTTACTCTTGCACACAAGTACAATATACTGTGAGATATATTCTTATTTGTGTGGGGTAGTTAAAACTGGTAACTTTATAAATAATAAAAACACAAGAACTTTGTTAAACAAAACTTGTTCACTCTGACAATAAATAAAGAAAACCATGCACACACATGTTAATCATCAAAACTGTTCTTACAAAAATTAATAAACTACATTGACATCATCATCTCAAATACATGATAAACTAAGACAATTACTAATATATGTTAAGTTTCTCTTAACAAAAATTTTTTAAGATTTGCTGATAACTAGTCATGGTTCCTTATCTACAGTACCAATATAATATACAATAATGCATAATACCACAAGGCATTATAAAAAGAAAAAGAAAGAAGACAAGAGGTTTACATGGATAAACAAAGAACAAACCTGGAGAAAAATAATTAGTTACTTTTTAAATATATTTTAAAAAAGTGGCCTTTTCTCCTAAAATGTTTTGATCTTCATAAGTTATGGAAGAAAGCCAAATTAAAACTGATACTACCACCAGACTGTTGATCACATTCCACTTGACATATAGCATTCCATTGCCAACACAGGTATTCCGAATCCAAAGGACATTTTGAATTTTGTAAGATTTATTTCATGTTTATTCACTGTTTGATACAAACACAAACTGTTTTCCATTTTCTCGAATGCCATCCAATGTACGATTGCAAACAACAGAAAAACTTCTAGAACTCTTTCCCTGTCTACTCTTATTATGCTTAAACATATAAGCATAAAACATATTTAGCAACCAGCCAACCCCTACATGAGCAAAGAAAGAACAGAATAAATAAATATAGAACAAAAGGAACTACATAATAAGAAAGAAAAATATGGAACAAATACATCAAATAAAAAAAGCAATAAATGATTTGCAACAATACAAATTACTAATAATATACAAATATTCTGTATTATTAGAAATTAAATCTATCCATAATAATTTTTATCTAAAACATAATGAATCCTGTAAATAACATACTATGTATAAAAAACAATTCAGTCTAAAAACATCAACATTTTCAGTTTTTTAAAAGCTATTATTACAGACACACACACCAATATCTACTAATATGAAAAGTAAATGGTCTTGAGGCATTAGAAAAAATTGCTTCAAAAATTACACATTGTAAATATATTATTCACAAATATCATTGATAACTGACACATCATTATATTATTTGAGAGTCTACAAACCTTATGACCACATTGAAATTTTAACTCTAAAATTTTAAAATTTGATAGTTGAGCTCTGACTGCGGCACTAATACCATTTAGCCCTTTAAGTAATGCAAGAAAACAGTTGGAGTAAGAAAACATAACATGGAAACTAACGTTACCAGTATTTGCCAGTTGTATATAGTCTATTGTTAGTAGCTGTCCTAGCAAGATGTAATTTTGTAACCTTCTTTTTCATTATTATTAAATGTTTTTAATTCTGCACCAACCACAAAATCATTTATGGTAAATGAGCATGGTCATATGCTACACAAATATTCATTAAACAGATTGCTCGACAAGATTTAATCACGAAAAACAATAACTTTTCTTCAAAAACATGTTTGAGAAAAGACAAAAGCATAGCTGGATAAGAACTTCAATGGAAAGTTTTAGTTACTGATTTGGTCCTCAATGTGTCTAATAGACATGGATTATTTCAAATAATCAAATTTGACAGCAGAAATTATCAAATGTGAAAGAATAAGATAACTACTCTATCAAGAAATTAAAAAAGTATTAGGTTAGGTGTGGTAAATGAAAGGTCTGAACCCCAAAGAATAATCAGAATCAGAAGAGAATCAAATGAATAAAAAAGTGTGAAAGACGAACCGCCCTCGATAAAGTGTTATTTTAAACTTTAATTATTGGGAAATTCTTAACTTCGAGCATTTTATCAAGTTAGGCTAAAAGCCATAAAAATTATTTCCCATAAGTTGGTTCCTTGTTGAGGAGGATCCAGCTAGTCAGTGTTGTGTCACCCTAAACTTTCGATAAAGTGCCTACATTGGACGCCAGACTCTTAATAACAATCTCCTGACCTCATGGGAAAAGTACTGTGACCATAGGGATGGTGTCTCTTTGACACCATGTCAGAATGTGACACCATCGAGTCTCGCAGGACTCAGAAATCACGACTTTATGTCACATGAGCGGTAGCAGGTGAGCGGTTGGATTTGGAGTAGAGGTGAGGAGAGAGACGAGGAAGTGACTCACTCTGATTCCATATTAAATAACAAATAACAATTTTAATAAAAACCAAAGAAAATACAGATATATTCGATAGCAGGCATGCCTAAAGTTCCCCTACTTATACTAGGCCGTTCGAGAGAGAGAGAGTTTACAAACGAATCACGGGTTGATAAATACCTTTGTTCTGAGTCAAAGATCTGTAGGAAGATGTCCCCGCCGAGGGAATGTTCAATCAAATGGTTCTGGATCTTGTCCGTTAACAGGAGCACGCAGGGGTGGAGGCACGGAAGTGGGGATGATATCCTTAAAGAGACACGATCTTTGTTACGGTTTTAATTCTGGATTCTTGTTCACGGTATTAATTCTTCAGGATGACTTTGGTGGACGGACTTTGGAAGACAACTGACTTCAGGTGTTTTCTCCATTCTCCCTTATTATTCCTCTTGGGTTTTTCCCATGAGGTCAGGAGGTTGTCGTTAAGTTAAGAATTTCCCAATAATTAAAGTTTAAAATAACACTTTATTGGGGGTGTGTTCATCCCTCACATAGAACATCACCCAAAAGGAATAATAAGGGAGAACGGAAAAACCCGAAGTCAGTCGTCTTCAAAAGTCGTCCTCAAGGATTAATACCGTGACCAAGAATCCAGAATTAAAACCATGACAAAGATCGTGCCTCTTTAAGGATATCATCCCCACTTCCGTGCTTCCATCCCTTTGTGCTCCTGTTAACAGACAAGATCCAGAACCATTTGATTGAACATTCCCTCGGTGGGGTCATCTTCCTACAGATCTTTGACTCAGAACAAAGTTATTTATCAACCCTCGATTCATTTGTAAACTCTCTCTCTCTCTCTTTCGAACAGCCTAGTATAAGTAGGGGAACTTTAGGCATGCCTGCTATCGAATATATCTGTATTTTCTTTGGTTCTTATTAAAATTGTTATTTGTTATTTAATATGGAATCAGAGGGAGTCACTTCCTTGTCTCTCTCCTCACCTCTACTCTGAATCCAACCGCTCACTTGCCCGATTTCCGACTTGGTGGTGTCACATTCTGACGTGGTGTCAAAGAGACACCGACCCTACATTCACAGTGGTGTCAGAAGTGGGATCAGAATTTAGAAACGACCCTAGACACACACACACACACACACACATCTTCAACCAACGTTACATAACTGGTTCCGCAGTAAGCACAGCCAGTTTACAGATGTTTTAGGTATTGCAAATGTTATAGTTACATTTACAAAGTGTAAGAGTAATATGCATTATAGTGTAAAGTATTACAATGAGAGGTTGGTATATATAAGTTTACAATTAGTAGATTAAGATTAAGTATACATGTTTTTTTTTTTCATATAGAAAAGAGATTTGTTATAATACGCGAGACAAATTTTTCGCATGTTGGGAAGGGCACAACAATGTGTATGAAAGTTATACAATAAATAATGGGTTATATGTAACAGAATAAATACAAAATATGATAACTACATTGAAAAGATTAAGGCTGTCAGGAACTAAATGTTTACACTCAGAGTTCGAAACATTCATCCTGCATCGTGAACAGTCCTTGCTCTAGCAATTTCTATACTGGAAGATTTCTTCGCAAATTCCTAGAAATTTAAACAGTTAATTCATATAGCATCATGCTAAAAGTCTGAGTGATGCTTAGAAGAAACCCCTAAACATTCAATTCACATTTAAGTTACAGTTGTAACCTTTCAATTTGAATCCATAAAATATCCTTGTCGCATATGCTCTTGAAAGTAGGTTCATAGAACAATATTTTAGAGGCACAAAAGAGAAGAATTCACCATATATCACTTTATATCTCTTTAATACACTAAAATTCTTGCAAAGATTCGGTACTGTTGCAGACCACTATAGGAACATTCTCCCACTAGAAGAGCCCAATCACATCTTCATTTCTGTGTTGAAATTCAATGTAATATCTATGTAGAGTGCTGGGAGGCTTTATGAAGGAGTTAAGTATGGATGTTTACGATTTTGCCGTAGCTTTTAATTATATTATAAAAATAAATAAATATTCCATTATTGTTCACAAGGTCATTATGAGAGCATGGCCAAGAGTAACCACGGCTAATGAGGATAGATTTGAGTTGTTGTCTTTCTCTTTCAAGCATTACGCAGTTGAAGATATAATGAGTGCTCCCATCTTCAATTTTACAAGTTGGACATTCTTTATTGATGTATTCAGTAAATCTGTGTAGGTACTTGGCAAATTTACCATGATCGGTGAAAAATTGAGTGGACCAAAAACATGGTTTCATCCATGTGTATTTAAAGATATCTTTAATGGTTGGAAAAAATTTGTAAGTAATTTTACCCTCATTGCTGTTCCATTTTTGCTGCCAGTTGTTGAGCATATTGCTCCAAAGAAGGCCCTTGATAGTATTCAAGCTGACCTTGTTATAAGAAATTATAAGCTGATCATTATTAGCAGCATGTTTAGCCAAGTGATCTGCTCTTTCATTGCCGCTAGTCCCCCTATGTGCCATTACCCACTTGAATTTATAGTCATTATTTGAATTTAGAACAGACTTTTTAATAGCTGTAGACAATGGGTGAGCTTTAGTGCTTTTAATTGTGGCCAGTGAAGAAGCGCTGTCACTACATATTGTAATTCTTGTAAAGGAATAATGTTGATTGGCCCAGATAAGGGCCTGAAGAATTGCAAACATTTCTGCCTGAAAGACTGTAGAGAGTTCTCCCAGCTGAAACATTTGATAAGCAATCTCGATGTTATTTGAGTAAACCACAAAAGCACATACTACATTCCTTTCATTTTTAGAGCCATCAGTAAAAATAACTATATCGTTCTCTTGATCAGTATCTGTAATTTGGATTGGTAACTCACAGGGATTTGGGAGTAAGGACAGTGGTGTCGGACGTTCCAAATCTGATGCAGTTATTGTACCAGTATTAATTTGTACGTCCTCCCCCCATTTAAGGTGACTGATTTGACTAAAATAATCTATATGCATCTCAATAGGTGGTTTTCCTGCGATTACCTGGAGGGCAGAGGTAGGCGCTGTTTTATAAGCTTTCGTCAGTAAAATTAATGCCTTCCTCTGGGCTGAGTTAAGCTTTCTCTTAGCATGCACCTGATGGGATGCCCATCCCCAACTACTACAAGCGTATGTAATTGTTGGTATGAACAGCTGGTTGTAAATAATATCCAAAGCTTCAAAAGGCAAACCCAATGTACGATGAGCCACTCTGGAGAATGTCTGAAAAATCAGACCCGTACATTTGGTTATATAATCTATGTGTGCATTCCATAACAAACTACTGTCCAATATGACTCCCAGATATTTAAGTGTTTTGTCAATTTTGATCGACACACCTCCCATTTTTACGCTTGGAACTCGGCAAAATAAGTTTGGACGGCCAGGGAGATTAAACATAGTGCCTTTTGTTTTGTTTGCGTTGAATTGCAGTTTGTTTTCTTTGCCCCAGTTGTGTATTTTTCCTAAGGTTGTTGTCCCTTTTTGTTCGAGTTCGGCTCTGCTGTGAACTCCTATCAATATCAGCAGATCGTCTGCATATGCGATCAATCTCTCCTGACCTAAATCCTGATCAAGAAGTGAATCTAAGGTAATTATCCAAAGTAACGGTCCTATTACCGAGCCTTGTGGGCATCCTTGGCTAATATTTCTTGTGATCTCTTGATCTCCCTGTATCATAATAGCATGCCTCTCATTAAGATAGTCTTGAATGATTTTATACAGATTAGAAGGGCATTTTTTTTGTCTAAGTTGTAATAAGGTCAGAGGCCACCATGTGCTATCAAACGCCTTATTTATGTCTAAACTGATGGCAAGAACATATTTGTTACCATTATTTAATAAGTAATTAGTTTCCTTGGTTACAAAATGGATTGCATCAGCAGCCGATCATTGATTACGGAAACCATATTGAGAGGTGTGTAAGAGTCAATGGTGTTCCATGTGCCAGTAAAGTCTGTTGTTTATAAGTCGTTCCAAAGTCTTGCCAAGAAGGGGGAGGAGAGATATTGGTCTGAATTCGTTGGGTTTACCCGGTTTAGGTACTGGAACAATACGAGCTATTTTCCAAGGATCAGGAAAAATCCCTGTATGGAGACACATATTAAAAAGCTTATTTAAGTGGTCTGGAATAAGTTCCCATAGTTTGCGGGCTATGGTCGCCATCATATTATCAATACCCGGTCCTTTACCATTTTTTAAACAAGATATAGCACAATTTATTTCATGCTTTTGAAATTTAGGGATTACAGGAGTATTGATTGATATACCACCACTGTTTCTTAACGCGTGTTGTCTAGCATTGTCATCCTCAGAATTATCGACAATACAAAAACGATCCATCATTTGGTTAAAAACTTTTAAAAAATTGCAGTTTAAGTTGTCGCGTGCGTCGTTGACTAACGCTTGGGGTTTACGTAAATGGTCAGTACACATTTTTGTAATGAACCCCCAAGGGTTCTTTGTGGCTTTACTACAATATTCCTTCCAAGATGTAAGTTTCATTTGTTTCAATTTGTCTTTATAATAAACACTATGTTGACTAACACGCCAAGTTAATGAATAAACAAAAACAAAAACACTGAGTTCGGCGTTAAATGCGTTTTTTTTNTGTTCTTAACGGCTTTAGCATAATTTCAATTTATATTATGCGTTCTATTTTGTGTTCGATTATTTTTTGTTTAAATCGCCTGAGGACGACGACAATAAGCTCGTCGAAAGTGCTAGCGATAAAAAAAACGCATTTAACGCCGAACTCAGTGTTTTTGTTTATTGTCTTTATAATTTTTTTGAAAAGCCAGGTATTCATTTTTAAGATTTGTTCGTGCAGGTTCACGTCTACATTTTTGGAAAGCACATCTCTTTTTGTTGCAGGACTTGCATAATTCTGTGAGATGAGGTGTCCACCAAGGTACAGGCCTTCTCTTCATTTGTGTTTGCGGAATATAGAGATGACAGGCTTTATTAATTATATCAATGTTTTGGGTAATTTGATTTCTAATATTAATAGGATCTTCCAGATTATATTCTGAGAGGTTTGTTTCAAGATAATTTTGAAGGGCCTCCCAGTCTGCCCGAGAGGTATTATAGCGAAGACGTGGATCATAATTTAATTGAGTCCTGGAAGTTTGAACAACGATATTAAATGAAATATACGAATGACCACTCAGTGACTCCTCTTCAAGAACCTGCCAATCCATGACAAGAGACATACTCAAATTGTTGGTAACAGTGACATCAATCCAAGTATCACCATTGTGGGAGTGATAGGTTGGCAGTGAGAGGGGATTGTTAGTAACCAATAGGTTATTAGCAAAGAAAAATTCTTCAAATTCCTTCTCTCTGTTGTCTAGCTGTTCCCCTCCCCAAGTTGGAGAATGTGCGTTGATGTTGCCTGCCACAATAATACGATTCCCATTGAAGTGGTTCATTATAGTTTGAAGGTGTTCAGTAATGCAACTAGTGGGAGTTTCACGTGAGCAGTAAATATTGATTATTATAATTTTGGTAGTAGCCGCCATTAATTCGAGACAAGTAATGTATTCGTTACTGTAATTTTTGTGGAATAAAATGGGCAAATAAGTATTTGTTATGAGGATGGCTGCCCACGGGTACTCAGAAGTACCTTTAAGGATAATACAGTTTGAGGGAAAACAACAGAGATTATTTAAACAATATGGTTCCTGTAGTAGTATTATGTCATAATCTTTTAATTTAGTATTAAGAATAGAAGAAGCAGCTATACTCCTTCTGAGATTAATTTGTAGAATATGTATAGTACTAATCTTTGTATGGTCCATAGTTGGTGTTATTTATGATTTTGTTTTTGATTCGTTGAAACACCGGACAGGAACCATGACAGGCGTTATGCGTAATATCCTTGGCTCTCTCAAAAATGCAGTTACAACAGGTTGGTGACTTATTATTATTAGTGCAGTTTCTGTACAAATGGTCATCCCCATAGTGACTACATGTATTGATTGTTTGCTCACAGTATTTAGTTAAATGACCATATCTACAGCAGCGTAAGCATTGTAAAACAGGGCAAAAGTCCATCACCCTGCATCTCGACCATTCTATGTTGACTTTTCCGAGATCTAGAATTTGTTTTCGTAAATCAGGGGTTAGTTCTATAATCCAGTTTCGATAAAAGCTGTTTTTCTTTCCAGCATTAAATTTAACTCTAAAACGTGTATTAAATTCTTCAAGTGAGTATTCATTTTTAAGTGTTTCATTATGTTCAAGAATATGAGCAGGTATAGATTCCCTTGCAATAGTATTCGAAACTGAGTGTACCATTATATGAGGAAGCTTTCTTTTTGGTCGTCTTGTTGTTAAATTAAGTATTGTTGTTGAAATATTTTCTTCTAATGTCAAGACATCTTCGGGTCTACCCATTTCAATGGCAAGGCCACCACCTCCAATTTTCCTGAAGCAATCAACACTAATGTTAATTTGTGATGGACAAATTTTTTCTTGTATTATTTTACGAATATTATCACTATTTCTTAAGGAATTTTCCTTACCATAAATTAGTAAAACTTCTTTGGATTTGTTTGTATTGAATGTGTTTTTAGGTGTTCTTGTAATATTTGAGTAATAAGTTTGAAGAGCGTCACTGTATGATAATTGATTTCTTTTTGAAATTTTGTTGCAATCTAAATCAGTAACCTTACCAAGGACTTTCTTTTGTAATTCAATTATCTCGGATTTAGAAACAGTATCCATTAATTCATCAATTTTATCGAGTCATATACTTATTTCATGCCTGTAAGGTTTATTCGTAAAAATGTCTATAACTCTCTCTACACAGTTTATAATAAATTCCGAATGTTTAGGCGTACATAGTTTCCTTCCATTATTTTCTGCTATGTAACTTTTTAGTTCATTTATGACTTCAAGAGCAGACTCTTTAAGCTCTTCCATGTTTAATGAATAATTATTTACTTCCATCTTAATATAATTAGTGTATTAAAATTACAACCAAGAATTATTAAACTCTACGAGAAAATCGCACTTTCCGTTAAATATTGAATGTAAGAGGTAAATGTCCTTTACCATGGCAACGGATTGGAACAGCAATGTGTAAGATTGGAAAATTTAATAGAATTGCCATAATTCAAAACTGGCTACAGGGATTGGAATGAAAATTGCTATATAGATAACAAATATCGTTCACTAAGAGATAGTAAAATATTTTTCCGAAATATGGTCCCGGAAGCCCGCTATACCTTGCCGAAAAATTATCGGAAGATAACGATATCTTTAAAACTACTGTGCCGATTACCCCGAAATTTGGCAAATGTACTCACAGTAGATGGGCGAATTTACTTTCTTCTTGCTGTTTGGTTGATCTGTCTATATGTTCTGGTAAAGCAATTCTATTTCTAAAATTCTTCAATGTGATGTAATTTCCTAAATTCTTGTTCGATTTCCACAATCTATACACCGTTACAATCCCCATGTCTTGTGGTTTCCAAAAATATATAACATTAGCTATCAGATGTAAGATTTCCCCTAAGAACACAATTCTACTTTAGAGCAAAATTTCCTTCAGCCAGTCAACTTCTTGTTCCATCTCGCGCTCCTCACGACCCTAGACAACTTGAAATAATATGCAGACAATAGGTGAAGTTCGGGTGCGAGGAGAGACAGCAGGAGATGCATGAGCAGAGTCCACAAGAGGTGCCGCGTTAGGCTGATTAGGAGGCATGATTCCATTAATACCTTCCTTTGCAGGGGACACAGAGGGCCTTAAGGTCACCAATTTTTTTGAGTCTTTAAACGAAATCGCAAAATTAACTAGTTGGAGTAAGGCACAATGTTTAGGAATTGTAAGATTAAAATTAATGGGGATAGCCTGAGAATCTGCATGGAAGAATGCAAAGATGAAAGAGGTAGTGACATATGATGAATTTAAGAAACTCATGATTAAGAGATTTGATAGGGAGCCAATTTCGTTACATTTACAAAAGTTTCATGCCAGTGTCCAAGTATCCAGGACACTGGCATGCTTTTGTTTATTGTTTCTGAGCATAAGTTTTGTTTTATTGTTTCTGAGCATAGGTTTTGTTTATTGTTTCTGAGCATAGGTTTGTACGTCCTCATCTCCAAGGAGGAGATTAGGACGTACAAACCTATGCTGTGCGATTACAAACCCTGGTAAGGGATGCAATGGTAGAACAAACTAGCAGGGATGTGCAGGAAAGGGAAGTTATTAAAAGATGTCAACAAAAAGAGAGGGATGAAAGATTGTTGGGGCAATTCCTCAGAGGCCTAAATGAGCGCATAAAGAGACAAGTGATGTTGCGAAATCCGGAGACATTCAATAAGGCAGTGCAAGCAGCTATCAGCGAAGAAACTATAGAACAATTAACGGCAAAATCACAGGCAATAGTCAGAAACATAAACAATCCTACTGACCCGAAAAAGGATCCTAGCGGAACACCTCATAAGCAATTAGAGGAAACTTTAGCAGAAATTCAAGAGCAA
This sequence comes from Centruroides sculpturatus, assembly GCF_000671375.1. Classification (NCBI taxonomy): domain Eukaryota; kingdom Metazoa; phylum Arthropoda; class Arachnida; order Scorpiones; family Buthidae; genus Centruroides; species Centruroides sculpturatus. Next base: position 427,059 of record NW_019384424.1, on the reverse strand, counting down.
TTGAAGCGATTAGGCATCCAAGGATGGAGTCGAAAAGATCCTAGATGCAGACCACCACCATGTTGTCATTCTCGAGAATATCCAGAACCACGAAGACAAAGTTATATCAATAGAACTAGACATCAAACAATCAGGCAAATACAAGGGCAATTACATAAGTTATGACGGCAGGAAAGTCAAACCGAATTCCCCACGCATAGAGGCAACAATGCTAATAACAGATATAGTGACCCATTCGATGAAACATAATAGGTGGTGTGCGAAATCAACCATACAATTCTCAACACAGACCAAGACGATATAAGGCAAGAGACAATTTAGGCGACTCAAGAATTAACTGGCGAACCTGGACAACTCCATTACAACCCCAGATACGGCAATACGAGAGAAGAGTCAACAGAAACCGGTGAAATTTTAGAGGTGATTTTAGGCAAGAGAGAAAAAATACATCCAGGATTAGAATATCTAGATTCAGTGATGTAGCAACTCATCGTAATTTCAGAGTGAATGACGCAGAGCCTATGTTACATTGTTTCATTGATGACATAGCAACCTGATTAGCAATGTTCCTTCTAAGCTGCGCGGCCGCGCACCGCTCAAATTGTTGCCACGCAAGAGAATTTATGTGCCGCGCAGGCGAGCATGCACACCGATTTGAATTGTTGTTTACTTATTTCTCACTCTGTCTGCAACATGATTATTGCTACGTATATTTCGATTAAATACATTAAATCATTGACAAGAGATAATATTTTGTATAAAAGTATGTTTTAAAATTAATTTTAATCTCTACTTTATAATTAATTATTTTAATTTTTATAGAAAAAAATAAGGTTTTATATATATATGATCAGAAAAATTTTTTGCTCACAGAAGCATGTGTTCCGCTCATCCACAAAAAAAATTAGAGGGACCATTGCTGATTAGGCATAGATACAGGATCCAAGGTGACAATGTTGTTGAGATCACTGGCGCACTGATTAGGTGCCTTGAAAAAGAAAAATAACAGGAGCGAGATATCTTTCCGAAGCGTCACCAGACACCAAATCAACACGTATGGTGAAACCAATTTCCTATTACAAATAGGAACCTTGCAATTTTCTTACCCATGTTGCATTTGTGAGATCCGAATAGCTCCTGGGTCTAAATGATAATTTAAAAATATAGTTTAAAATTTTGTAGAAAAATATTCTTTCGTTTTGGTGAGAAAATAACAATTTTCTAGCATGGGAAAGCAGATAACAGAGTCACTTTCTTCGACGGAAGTAGAAGCATCTTCTGTTTTTCCCTTATCTGTTAAAAATCTCGCCACGATGGGAATCGATGACCCCTCATTTCTTCCCCTTTTCATCTGTTCACGTGGGTGAAGAACAGTATGATAATTGGTCATAAACCAAGAGATATAGTCAGAGTTTGGCAGAGTTCAAGAAGCTCGTCAACCGATCCCAAATGAGGGAGATGAAATCCATACAAGCTCCATAAGGCCAACGCCCATAGTCGTATCTTATTGAGTGGATAATGAGTTAGAAACATAAAAGAATATTTTAATATCGAGAATATCAATGCCTCTCCATGAATAAAAGTATGAGAACCTTATAACTGAAAATATATTCGACTAATACAAATACAGAAGAAGTCAACTAAACAGGTTGTATGTTTATTAATGAATTGTGAGCTCTCTCTCTCAATATTGTATAAGTTAAGATTATCCGTTTCTCTGTTGAAATATATATTTAACCATTCGTTTAATTTTATTTTGTATTAATTTGTTTATTTTACCAGGTGTATAAGCTTAAATCCGCTGTTTGCTAATAGATGGCGTAAGCGAGAGTATTAAGTTACCATGACAACGCCATATTGTTTTTTTGATGATTTTGACATCTGTCAACATTAATCAGTGCACATCATCAGATATTTCATACAACAACATATATTTTTTTTTTTTTGTAATCATGTCTACTTTTGTGCCAGAAAAAGAGCACATGTGGCAAGCTTTGCTTTTCTGCTTTAATTTGAAGAAATCGGCTGCCAAAGCACATCGAATGCTTGTGGAGGCTTATGGAGACAGAGCTTTATCGGAAACCACGTGCAGAGATTGGTTTCATCAGTTCAAAGATGGAAATTTTTACCTGAGCGACAAGAAGTGTGAAAATCAGCCCAGGAAGGTTGAGGACCATAAACTGCAGGCTCTTTTGGATGAGGACGATACCCAATTGCAAAAAATGCTTGCCGAGCAATTGGGTGTTACTCAACCAGCCATTTCCATGCGTCTACGTGCCATGGGAAAGATTCAGATCGGAAAATGGGTGCCGCATGAATTGAATGATAGGCAGATGGAGCAATGCCAAAACACATGCGAAATCTTGCTCGCCAGACAAAAAAGAAAGTCGTTTCTGCATCGGATTGTAACTGGCGATGAGAAATGGATATATTTTGAGAATCGTAAATGCAAGAAATCGTGGGTTGATCCAGGCAAACCATCAATATCTTTCCCAAGACCAAATCACTTTGGACGGAAGACAATGCTGTGCGTTTGGTGGGATCAGCAGGGTATTGTCTACTATGAGCTGTTGAAACCTGGTGAAACTGTCAATGCTCACAGCTACCACCAACAACTGATCAAATTGCAATGTGCTCTGCGTGAAAAAAGGCCGGATTATCAGCAAAGACACGACAAGCTGATTTTCCTCTACGACAATGCACCATCGCATGTGTCAACATTGGTCCGAAACTACTTGGAGACACTCAACTGGGAGGTGCTACCCCATCCCGCTTATTCACCAGACCTGGCCCCTTCCGACTATCACCTGTTTTCATCGATGGGCCACGCGCTTGCTGAGCGGCACTTCGATTCTTACGAAGACATCCAAAAATGGCTTGATGAGTGGTTTGCCTCAAAACAGAAGAAATTTTTTTTGTCATGGTATCCACACATTGCCCAAGAGATGGAACAAATGTGTCACTAGTGAGGGAAAGTACTTTGAATAAATTTGTTTTTGCTTTCTACGAAAAAAATGTGTGTTTTTCTGACTAAAAAACAGCAGATTTAAGCTTATACACCTATGTAGTTTATTAAATGTTTTTCCTTTATTATCGTTAAAGAAAATGTCTCCTGATTGTTACCTGAATCAGATCTCCATACGCATGTTTATCCGTGTAACGATAAGTTGATAAACTGGTATCAGGTCCCTGACGAGGAAGAAGGTGAATTCGCCATCACCAACTTCCGCTATAAGTAAATTTTAACTGTAAGTCCCTCCGCACTCGATTTCCTAAGATTGGGAAAAGCTATTCTTTTGGACGACCAAGAACTAGTTTCAACAACTAGCCGCCGATTAAGTGGTACTAACTATCCTAGTGGAGTAGTACCCCCGGCTGATCTCACACATTGTAGACGATGAAATTATGCAACCATTTGACAGACTAATAGGAAGAGACATAATAAAAGACCAGGGGTTAGAAATAGACTTAGCGACAGAAACAATAAAACTCCCCGATGGAAGAGTTGTAAGCTTCCAAGACCATGCCACACTAAAAGGGACAACGAGACGAATCAAACCGGAAAAGACCCAAACCAATAAAGAAATCATCATCAGAGTAGTCCGCATAGGAAAAACCTCACAGAGCAATATAACCAAAAATCGACAGAAAAGAAAAACTTAATAGATTGCCCTCAAGAACAAATCGTAGAAAAACTACCAACTCCAAAAACTCAAAAGTACACAGAGAGAAACAAAAAAATTAATCAGTCCGAAGGATAATGAACGAAAATCTATCTCCCATAATGGAAAAGGACGAAAAACAATAGATGAAAGGGAACCGAAAATAAAGTGTGCACTGACTCATGTGGAGGCACAAAACCAAAGTCCACTGAAAGTAGGTAGCCTGAAAACTCTAGAGGACACGTGGTCTGCTGTTACAAGAATCGATAAAAAAAAACCCACGGGTGATACGATGAAGAATCGGTACAAGCGTATGACCAGTTAAACAAGAGTTTAATTCTATAAACGACCAGATTTTTACAATGCAGATGTCGGATAACAATTCCAATACCGAATAGTATATTACCCGTAACAATGGTGAATAGTCTCCTTGTTCCCTTCCGCTATCCCTCCTTACGCAAGGCCCGTGCTTCCCGACAATAAACTAAGTATCCGAAATATATATATATACTAGACAGAGTACCTCCTGGACCTTGAAAGTTTCTGCGTTGTCAGTCCAATCGTGTGATTCAATGGGAGATCGCCTTTCCTTCCCGTCGCAGGTTCCTTTCTTCTATCTTCTGCTCCTCTCTTCTTTGTCCCTTATTGCTTCCGTCGTCACAGCGTGCTATTTCCTGTTTTCTTCACAAGCCAAAGAGCTAAAAAAGCCCCTCTCTATTCCGCGCCCTCGCTTTTATACTCCCCTCTTACCACGTCACACAGTCACGGACCAATCGGATGCCGGAAACCTAACCGTTGGCTAAGTGGTGGCACAGAGGAAGGAAACGGAAGTGAACGGTACAAAAACAATCATACGCAACGCAACATAAACGGAACTACAAACATATAAAATAACATACAATCATAATCACGAAGTGCTACACATCTCCCTCGGAAAGACATTACTTACCGTAGTGTAATCTACGGAAGTCAATCTCGCGATGCCTTAGATTATAAGGCCTCTTAATTGCCCCCTCATCAGCGCTGCCCTTATTACTATCGACGTTACTAACACCCCTTTCTCTAGTGTCTCCGTTCCGTGTTCTTCTGTTCCATATCCCATCCTGACCCTCCTCTTCGTCCTCTACTTCATTATCATTAGGCTCCCCCTTGCTTCCCTTTTTTCTTTCCCCGCACCTGGTTCTTTTCCTTGGTTGCCTGTAGCATACCTTCATACAATCGACATGGACGGTCTCCCTGTCCCTAAAGTTACATCCCTCCACACAGTACGTAGTAGGGTTCACAGCCTTTACGATACGAAAAGGCCCTTTGTATTTATCCGCGAACTTGTTCTTCTTTACCCCCTTTTTCTTAACCCACACCCTTTGCCCCACCGAAAATTTTTCCAACTTCCTTCCTTTACTCCCGTACTTTCTCCTTTTTTCGTTAAATTCGGCCGCGCGTTTCCCTGCGGCCTCCTTTAGTGCACGAAGTTTAGTGATTAGAAACGCCCTATGCTCGTCAGTCGTTCTCTCATCAATATGATGTTCGAAGTTTGGAATGCGGGGGTCTATTCCATACAAAAGGAACGCCGGCAACTCGCCAATTGCCAAGTGGTGAGAGTTATTATAAGCGAAACATGCTGGATAAATCATCTCATCCCAATCCGCCCCTCCTTTCTCTGAGGACTTTGATATCATCTCTATCAGTGATTTGTTGACCCTTTCGCATAACCCATTTGAACATGGCCTATATGCTGTAGTGATATTCCTTTTGATCCCAAGCCACTTACAACAATCGGAAAACATGGATGAGAGGAAATTTGTGCCCCTATCCGAAATGATAACTTCGGGGCGCCATAATGGCAGATTATAGCGTTAAAGATTGCATTGCTTACAGATAAAGCTGTTTGATCTCCCAAGGGTTGAACCTCCACGAACCTAGTGAAAATATCAATCATGACAAGGATGAATCTATTTCCCCGACTAGTGGTGCTAAGAGGCCCTATAATGTCGACGGCAATCTTTTGGAAAGGGGCATTAGCGACCTCATTCTCCTGAAATGGAGCCTTCCCCTTGTGGAGATTGTGCCTCTGACACCTTTCACATGACCTAATGACTTCCTCCACCTTTTCCTTTATATTTCGGATATAATACTGTTTTTCGATATTTTTTGTCATCTTCTGTAACCCCCAATGCCCTGCCAGGCTATCATTATGAATTGCCTTAATCAATTCGTTGGCAATATCTTCCCCCACACATATCTGGTTGGCGTACTTGTCGCGGTTCCTAATATAGCTCTGCCTATATAAACATTCATCCACTACTATATACTGGGGGCTCCCACCTTTCACGCTGTTCGCATCATGCGTTCTTAATATATCCTGTTTTATGGGTCCAAAAACTTCATCCCTGTCTTGTGACAGACGTATTTCATGCCTATCAGGTACAGCCGGATTTGTGGACTCTACCTCTACATGGTATACACCATCAACATTTCTCGACAAAAAATCCGCAACCTTATTGTTCACTCCCTTAACATGGCGTACCTCGATATCGTAATCCATGAGCTCCATCACCCATCTGATTAATCGATTGCTTCCGTTTTTGATGTTACTTAGAAAAACCAGTGGTTTGTGATCGGAGAGAATTATTGTCCTTTGCCCCAATATAAGGAACTTAAAGTGTCTCAGGGCCATAATTATGGCCAGACATTCCTTCTCTATGGTGGAGTAGTTCACTTCAGCCCCCTGAAACCTCTTACTGAAATACCCAATCGGTACTAACCCTCCTTCCCTGCGTTGCTCGAGCACTGCGGCAGCTGATATATTAGACGCATCCATGTGTAAGAAAAACGGTTCATTGAAATCGGGGTGTGCTAGTAATGGCAGCGTGGCTATGGCCTCCTTCAGCCCTTCGAACCCCCGTTGGCATTCCGGGCCCCATACAAATTTTCTTCCCTTTTTTGTCAGCTCAGTAAGCGGCGCTGAAAATTCGGCAAAAGATGGTATAAAATTTCAGAAAAACCCAATCGCGCCAAGGAAACTATGAACACCCTTGACGCTCTGGGGCGCTCTCACCGCTCTGATGGACTCTACGTTACTTGGATCCGGAGGCACCCCCTCCCTACTAATTTTGTGCCCCAGATAACTCACTTCTTCGGCCAGTATCTGGCACTTTTTCGGGTTTAGTTTCAGGCCCTTGCTATTTAGGGTATTTATCACGCGGTCGATCAATTCCAGGTGATCCTCTAAGGTTTGGGAGAAGAGGACAATATCGTCTTGAAAAACGAAACACGCATTTCCCACGAATTTAGCCAAAATTTTCGTCATGATGTATTGAAAAAACCTTCCACTGTTCTTCCCCCCTTGGGGCATCCGGCAAAGTTGATATTTACCCCAAGGAGTGGAAAAAGCAAAGATATGCCTCACCTTAGGATCCAAGGGAATTTGAAAGTACCCTGCCTTTAGGTCTAGGACAGAGAAATATTTATTCCCGTTAAGCTGGGACAATATATCATCATTTCGGGCCATCGGAAAAACTTGCGTTTTCGTTATTTCATTTACCTTTCTTAAATCTAAGGTGATCCGAAGCTCACCAGAGTCCTTCGGAACCACATGTATCGGGGAATTCCACTCTGATGTGCTCTCTTCACAGATCCCCGCCTTAATTAGGTCATTGATTTGCCTTCTGAGGCTCGGCAAATAGCTGTAAGGGATAAGGTACTGTTTCACATTAATTGGGCACTCCGAAATCATCTCAAGGGAGTGCATGTAATCTTTTGTTCCCGATACTTCGGAAATCTCGTTCGCTACTGCATTAGGATACCTTCTCAACACGTCGATGACCCTTTCCTTAACCTTTTCATCAATATGGTCCAACTTCCATGATCTTACCTCGTCACCTATTTCAGTATTTATATTAATGGAAAAGTCTCCTTCCCTCCTAGGTTTCGTATTAGTTACAACTAACCTAATCTCAGTTAGCAGCTCCGGGTGTCGGCAGATAATGTCCATGTTGAAAATTAAGTCATATTCTGCCCCGTTCGAAAAACTTAAACTAGGAGCCTTCGCGCTTACCTGACAACCATCCCCAAACATACATTCAATTATTACAGCCTCATCACTTCTCAGGCGGGCCCCCGACATCCCACTTATACACGAGTCATTAAGTACTACCCAACTCCCATTTTGCTTCCTTATAATTTCAGCTAGTTCATTTTTAATCACCGTCCTTTCCGCGCCAGTGTCAATCAGACAATGAACTTTGGTACCCAGCATTAAGCCTTCGATTGTCGGTAGTCCGCGTCGGGACAATTGAATTCCCTTTGTCAGTTTCAGCTTCACACCCTGGTCATCTGTCTGACCTTCCAGATGGCCTTCAATTAGTTTAAATGACTACGCTTACCGCACTGCCTAGCAAAGTGCCCTTTTTCCCCGCACGTATAACATCTTCTCTCATTACTCCATTTTCTTTCGGGGTTTCCACCTCCCTTCATACACTCTGTTAATGACGCGACAGATTCCTTCAATTCCCGCATTTGATCCTCAAGCTTAGCCATACGACTGTTCAGGCTGTCCTCTTTCTCCAATACCAAGCCCGTGTGCTCTGAGTTTGTGCACACCTCGTTCATTACCCTCCTTCTCCCACAAGCTGCCACAATCTTCTCCTCTTCCTCCGCCCGACATATTGCTTGGTCCAAGGTTTCCGGATGTTTTTGCATTACCTGCCTCCGAATGTCATCATCCAACCCTCTCAAAAAACACTCCTTTACAGCATTATCCCATAGTGGGGCCAAATTACTGTTCCGAGCTACGGCGTGCGAGAACAAAGACCTTATGCGGTTCCCGTACTCATAGACCTTCTCCCCTCTCTTTTGTGTTATTTTTAAGACTTGATTGAATGGATCTTGTTCCCTGTCCCTACAATCAAAGCATTTGATGAGGCTTCTTTTTATCTCCTCATAACTTCTGATGCCTTGGTCCCTTAGATCGAAAAATATTGAAAGTGGTTCCCCCTTAATCCAGGCCTGAATGACGGTGATTTTGACCGCCTCGTCCCAACTGGCGTGGGCTGCTACATCTTCCACAGTCTCAAAGAAGCGATATATATCCAGGATATCGCCCGGCGAGTTCGTAAAACATGGGATCATCCCCATAAATCCCGTAACAATGGGGACACTACTAACCCCCTCCATCGCCATTCCCGATGATTCTACAGTATGATTTTCCATAACAAATTTAAATAAATCACTGGAAGCCGAATATATGGCAGCTCATATACGAATACGATGTACAGTACATACACTAGGGCCTTGAATACGGCGGATATAAACGATACGGAATTTGGGGAACACACGCTTGGCTGACTATTCACAATCCTGTCGCGGACGCCAATGAAAACTCTAGAGGACACGTGGTCTGCTGTTACAAGAATCGATAAAAAAAAACCCACGGGTGATACGATGAAGAATCGGTACAAGCGTATGACCAGTTAAACAAGAGTTTAATTCTATAAACGACCAGATTTTTACAATGCAGATGTCGGATAACAATTCCAATACCGAATAGTATATTACCCGTAACAATGGTGAATAGTCTCCTTGTTCCCTTCCGCTATCCCTCCTTACGCAAGGCCCGTGCTTCCCGACAATAAACTAAGTATCCGAAATATATATATATACTAGACAGAGTACCTCCTGGACCTTGAAAGTTTCTGCGTTGTCAGTCCAATCGTGTGATTCAATGGGAGATCGCCTTTCCTTCCCGTCGCAGGTTCCTTTCTTCTATCTTCTGCTCCTCTCTTCTTTGTCCCTTATTGCTTCCGTCGTCACAGCGTGCTATTTCCTGTTTTCTTCACAAGCCAAAGAGCTAAAAAAGCCCCTCTCTATTCCGCGCCCTCGCTTTTATACTCCCCTCTTACCACGTCACACAGTCACGGACCAATCGGATGCCGGAAACCTAACCGTTGGCTAAGTGGTGGCACAGAGGAAGGAAACGGAAGTGAACGGTACAAAAACAATCATACGCAACGCAACATAAACGGAACTACAAACATATAAAATAACATACAATCATAATCACGAAGTGCTACACATCTCCCTCGGAAAGACATTACTTACCGTAGTGTAATCTACGGAAGTCAATCTCGCGATGCCTTAGATTATAAGGCCTCTTAATTGCCCCCTCATCAGCGCTGCCCTTATTACTATCGACGTTACTAACACCCCTTTCTCTAGTGTCTCCGTTCCGTGTTCTTCTGTTCCATATCCCATCCTGACCCTCCTCTTCGTCCTCTACTTCATTATCATTAGGCTCCCCCTTGCTTCCCTTTTTTCTTTCCCCGCACCTGGTTCTTTTCCTTGGTTGCCTGTAGCATACCTTCATACAATCGACATGGACGGTCTCCCTGTCCCTAAAGTTACATCCCTCCACACAGTACGTAGTAGGGTTCACAGCCTTTACAATGCGAAAGGGCCCTTTGTATTTATCCGCGAACTTGTTCTTCTTTACCCCCTTTTTCTTAACCCACACCCTTTGCCCCACCGAAAATTTTTCCAACTTCCTTCCTTTACTCCCGTACTTTCTCCTTTTTTCGTTAAATTCGGCCGCGCGTTTCCCTGCGGCCTCCTTTAGTGCACGAAGTTTAGTGATTAGAAACGCCCTATGCTCGTCAGTTGTTCTCTCCTCAATATGATGTTCGAAGTTTGGAATGCGGGGGTCTATTCCATACAAAAGGAACGCCGGCAACTCGCCAATTGCCAAGTGGTGAGAGTTATTATAAGCGAAACATGCTGGATAAATCATCTCGTCCCAGTCCGCCCCTCCCTTCTCCGAGGACTTTGATATCATCTCTATCAGTGATTTGTTGACCCTTTCGCATAACCCATTTGAACATGGCCTATATGCTGTAGTGATATTCCTTTTGATCCCAAGCCACTTACAACAATCGGAAAACATAGATGAGAGGAAATTTGCGCCCCTATCCGAAATGATAACTTCGGGGCGCCATAATGGCAGATTATAGCGTTAAAGATTGCATTGCTTACAGATAAAGCTGTTTGATCTCCCAAGGGTTGAACCTCCACGAACCTAGTGAAAATATCAATCATGACAAGGATGAATCTATTTCCCCGACTAGTGGTGCTAAGAGGCCCTATAATGTCAACGGCAATCTTTTGGAAAGGGGCATTAGCGACCTCATTCTCCTGAAATGGAGCCTTTCCCTTGTGTATATTGTGAATCTGACACCTTTCACATGACCTAATGACTTCCTCCACCTTTTCCTTTATATTTCGGATATAATACTGTTTTTCGATATTTTTTGTCATCTTCTGTAACCCCCAATGCCCTGCCAGGCTATCATTATGAATTGCCTTAATCAATTCCTTGGCAATGTCTTCCCCCACACATATCTGGTTGGCGTACTTGTCGCGGTTCCTAATATAGCTCTGCCTATATAAACATTCATCCACTACTATATACTGGGGGCTCCCACCTTTCACGCTGTTCGCATCATGCGTTCTTAATATATCCTGTTTTATGGGTCCAAAAACTTCATCCCTGTCTTGTGACAGACGTATTTCATGCCTATCAGGTACAGCCGGATTTGTGGACTCTACCTCTACATGGTATACACCATCAACATTTCTCGACAAAAAATCCGCAACCTTATTGTTCACTCCCTTAACATGGCGTACCTCGATGTCGAAATCCATGAGCTCCATCACCCATCTGATTAATCGATTGCTTCCGTTTTTGATGTTACTTAGAAAAACCAGTGGTTTGTGATCGGAGAGAATTATTGTCCTTTGCCCCAATATAAGGAACTTAAAGTGTCTCAGGGCCATAATTATGGCCAGACATTCCTTCTCTATGGTGGAGTAGTTCACTTCAGCCCCCTGAAACCTCTTACTGAAATACCCAATCGGTACTAACCCTCCTTCCCTGCGTTGCTCGAGCACTGCGGCAGCTGATATATTAGACGCATCCATGTGTAAGAAAAACGGTTCATTGAAATCGGGGTGTGCTAGTAATGGCAGCGTGGCTATGGCCTCCTTCAGCCCTTCGAACCCCCGTTGGCATTCCGGGCCCCATACAAATTTTCTTCCCTTTTTTGTCAGCTCAGTAAGCGGCGCTGAAAATTCGGCAAAAGATGGTATAAAATTTCAGAAAAACCCAATCGCGCCAAGGAAACTATGAACACCCTTGACGCTCTGGGGCGCTCTCACCGCTCTGATGGACTCTACGTTACTTGGATCCGGAGGCACCCCCTCCCTACTAATTTTGTGCCCCAGATAACTCACTTCTTCGGCCAGTATCTGGCACTTTTTCGGGTTTAGTTTCAGGCCCTTGCTATTTAGGGTATTTATCACGCGGTCGATCAATTCCAGGTGATCCTCTAAGGTTTGGGAGAAGAGGACAATATCGTCTTGAAAAACGAAACACGCATTTCCCACGAATTTAGCCAAAATTTTCGTCATGATGTATTGAAAAAACCTTCCACTGTTCTTCCCCCCTTGGGGCATCCGGCAAAGTTGATATTTACCCCAAGGAGTGGAAAAAGCAAAGATATGCCTCACCTTAGGATCCAAGGGAATTTGAAAGTACCCTGCCTTTAGGTCTAGGACAGAGAAATATTTATTCCCGTTAAGCTGGGACAATATATCATCATTTCGGGCCATCGGAAAAACTTGCGTTTTCGTTATTTCATTTACCTTTCTTAAATCTAAGGTGATCCGAAGCTCACCAGAGTCCTTCGGAACCACATGTATCGGGGAATTCCACTCTGATGTGCTCTCTTCACAGATCCCCGCCTTAATTAGGTCATTGATTTGCCTTCTGAGGCTCGGCAAATAGCTGTAAGGGATAAGGTACTGTTTCACATTAATTGGGCACTCCGAAATCATCTCAAGGGAGTGCATGTAATCTTTTGTTCCCGATACTTCGGAAATCTCGTTCGCTACTGCATTAGGATACCTTCTCAACACGTCGATGACCCTTTCCTTAACCTTTTCATCAATATGGTCCAACTTCCATGATCTTACCTCGTCACCTATTTCAGTATTTATATTAATGGAAAAGTCTCCTTCCCTCCTAGGTTTCGTATTAGTTACAACTAACCTAATCTCAGTTAGCAGCTCCGGGTGTCGGCAGATAATGTCCATGTTGAAAATTAAGTCATATTCTGCCCCGTTCGAAAAACTTAAACTAGGAGCCTTCGCGCTTACCTGACAACCATCCCCAAACATACATTCAATTATTACAGCCTCATCACTTCTCAGGCGGGCACCCGACATCCCACTTATACACGAGTCATTAAGTACTACCCAACTCCCATTTTGCTTCCTTATAATTTCAGCTAGTTCATTTTTAATCACCGTCCTTTCCGCGCCAGTGTCAATCAGACAATGAACTTTGGTACCCAGCATTAAGCCTTCGATTGTCGGTAGTCCGCGTCGGGACAATTGAATTCCCTTTGTCAGTTTCAGCTTCACACCCTGGTCATCTGTCTGACCTTCCAGATGGCCTTCAATTAGTTTAAATGACTACGCTTACCGCACTGCCTAGCAAAGTGCCCTTTTTCCCCGCACGTATAACATCTTCTCTCATTACTCCATTTTCTTTCGGGGTTTCCACCTCCCTTAATACATTCAGTTAATGACGCGACAGATTCCTTCAATTCCCGCATTTGATCCTCAAGCTTAGCCATACGACTGTTCAGGCTGTCCTCTTTCTCCAATACCAAGCCCGTGTGCTCTGAGTTTGTGCACACCTCGTTCATTACCCTCCTTCTCCCACAAGCTGCCACAATCTTCTCCTCTTCCTCCGCCCGACATATTGCTTGGTCCAAGGTTTCCGGATGGTTTTGCATTACCTGCCTCCGAATGTCATCATCCAACCCTCTCAAAAAACACTCCTTTACAGCATTATCCCATAGTGGGGCCAAATTACTGTTCCGAGCTACGGCGTGCGAGAACAAAGACCTTATGCGGTTCCCGTACTCATAGACCTTCTCCCCTCTCTTTTGTGTTATTTTTAAGACTTGATTGAATGGATCTTGTTCCCTGTCCCTACAATCAAAGCATTTGATGAGGCTTCTTTTTATCTCCTCATAACTTCTGATGCCTTGGTCCCTTAGATCGAAAAATATTGAAAGTGGTTCCCCCTTAATCCAGGCCTGAATGACGGTGATTTTGACCGCCTCGTCCCAACTGGCGTGGGCTGCTACATCTTCCACAGTCTCAAAGAAGCGATATATATCCAGGATATCGCCCGGCGAGTTCGTAAAACATGGGATCATCCCCATAAATCCCGTAACAATGGGGACACTACTAACCCCCTCCATCGCCATTCCCGATGATTCTACAGTATGATTTTCCATAACAAATTTAAATAAATCACTGGAAGCCGAATATATGGCAGCTCATATACGAATACGATGTACAGTACATACACTAGGGCCTTGAATACGGCGGATATAAACGATACGGAATTTGGGGAACACACGCTTGGCTGACTATTCACAATCCTGTCGCGGACGCCAATGAAAACTCTAGAGGACACGTGGTCTGCTGTTACAAGAATCGATAAAAAAAAACCCACGGGTGATACGATGAAGAATCGGTACAAGCGTATGACCAGTTAAACAAGAGTTTAATTCTATAAACGACCAGATTTTTACAATGCAGATGTCGGATAACAATTCCAATACCGAATAGTATATTACCCGTAACAATGGTGAATAGTCTCCTTGTTCCCTTCCGCTATCCCTCCTTACGCAAGGCCCGTGCTTCCCGACAATAAACTAAGTATCCGAAATATATATATATACTAGACAGAGTACCTCCTGGACCTTGAAAGTTTCTGCGTTGTCAGTCCAATCGTGTGATTCAATGGGAGATCGCCTTTCCTTCCCGTCGCAGGTTCCTTTCTTCTATCTTCTGCTCCTCTCTTCTTTGTCCCTTATTGCTTCCGTCGTCACAGCGTGCTATTTCCTGTTTTCTTCACAAGCCAAAGAGCTAAAAAAGCCCCTCTCTATTCCGCGCCCTCGCTTTTATACTCCCCTCTTACCACGTCACACAGTCACGGACCAATCGGATGCCGGAAACCTAACCGTTGGCTAAGTGGTGGCACAGAGGAAGGAAACGGAAGTGAACGGTACAAAAACAATCATACGCAACGCAACATAAACGGAACTACAAACATATAAAATAACATACAATCATAATCACGAAGTGCTACACATCTCCCTCGGAAAGACATTACTTACCGTAGTGTAATCTACGGAAGTCAATCTCGCGATGCCTTAGATTATAAGGCCTCTTAANTTTTTTTTTTAAGTTAAATATTTTTTCTTTTATTTTATAGCATATTTACGTAATAATATTACTAAAATACGTTTATTCATGCTATAATAAGTTTATTTAGTTATAATAAATCAATGTATGATAAATATTTAAATTGTGACCTTCAATTTTGATATTTATAAATTTTTTTAATTTTTTATTTTTTAATTAAATTAAAAATATTAGCCCATCGTAAATGTATTACTAGTGGTCTATATATTTATCACAATAATTTATATTATTGTTCAAAATAAAATGAATAAAGAATATTAGTTCGTAATACGCATCGATAGCAAAACAAAGGTTAGATTCCAAACAAAGGATATATTATAATCTGTGATAATTTTAAAACTAATAATCGTACATTCATAAATGTTATATCGAATTGTACAGAACGATATTTCAAGTCGTTCTGGCTTGGTGCCAAGAACAAACTACTTAACTGGAGTATGTGAATTTTAAAAAATGTTGCAAATTTTCACAGACAGATGTCAGTTCTGATGTATTATAATTTTTTTCTATTGAATTTTTTTATGGAAATGTATTTTAAAATATCGTATTTATAACTACAGATATTAATAAATGTAACGTGATTTTTGTCATATGAATATAACAATAACTTGATTTTTGGTGAATTTTTGAAATAATATAACTTGTTGACCTATATTGACCTTGGCCCTTTTAGACAATAAACGTAAACACGGGGGCGTGGTAACTGCTTCTAAGAAGGTTAAGCGCCACTTCCTATCTAAACATTTCTTTTTTGATCTCGCTAAGTCCCTCTATAGCATGCTCGACTTCTGGCATAATCTTTCCAGGAGTGAGTTTAGGTAATGGTGCGTACTTAGGTCTATACTTACATGCTTTTTTCAAGCATGTTGGAAGTGTGATGTCATCCCAGCATATAATTGCAGGGTTGAGCTGCATTTTACAACATTCTTGGTGCATTTTGATCCAGTCCATTCTTTTCTTATATCTCTTCTGTAATCTAACCGATACTTGATTAGCTAAGCCTACAACTCAGAGGTTAGTTTCCTTTAAAACTTGTGGTCCCAGCTCGTAAATCTCGTTTTCTACCTTAATTAGTACTTTTATCAACTTCCGGGATGCAAGCAAAATATCTGCAGCATGGCGAGCATGCATATTATAAGAGTCAAGAAAGTTAGCAAAGCGGCAACTCTCTTAACCTTTTGTATCTGTCTGCACTTTATTGTATTTNGTTTTCTTCACAAGCCAAAGAGCTAAAAAAGCCCCTCTCTATTCCGCGCCCTCGCTTTTATACTCCCCTCTTACCACGTCACACAGTCACGGACCAATCGGATGCCGGAAACCTAACCGTTGGCTAAGTGGTGGCACAGAGGAAGGAAACGGAAGTGAACAGTACAAAAACAATCATACGCGACGCGACATAAACGGAACTACAAACATATAAAATAACATACAATCATAGTCATGAAGTGCTACATGCCAGCAAGAACAACAACCAGAATCCGATCAGCAAACAGTTCAATCGACAGTTCTCCAAACATCCATTAATGTTATAGTCATCTTCTCCATGATATTCACAATTTTCGACATCCCAATTTTTCTGATATTTGCATTTCTCTCGAACGTCAATGACATTGCTGAATCCGAGAACTTCAGACACAACCTCTACTAGAAAACCATATCAGCCGCAAAGTCGCATACCAGTAAGAATATCCCCTTCCACATACACAAATAAGATACAGGTAAAGATTAGACAAGCAAAAATTGATCATGACAATTAGCAGAATTAATTAGAGATCACAACAATCTGCTAGCAAGCAAAGAAAAAGTGAACCGATCGAAACAGGAAGAATCGAAATTTAAATAGGAAATACAATGCATGGTTTAGAACTTCCGCGAGAGAAAAACAAAATAATAATAATAAAAGAGAGAGAGAGAGAGCAAAGAACCATTTAGCTGTAAACATTACGAGTCTTTAAATCTTGTACGCAATTGTAAATTATCCTTGCTTATTCCTAATTACCTTAGGTTACCCATTTTGTATTATCTCCGAGAAAGCAAGCAGATCGTGAAATTTAAATGTTGTATGGAAAGAAAAAAAAAAAACAATTGTAGGAAAACAAAATGAGAAGTAATTGTTCCGCGTTATAAGGAAAAATTTTTGTCGGAAGTTGTTGATTATATTGATAATATTGATGTCGAGGAAAAAAAATGTCTTTGATTACATGCGATAATAACCGCATTTTGTTGATTTTATGTAAACCTTAAGAGAGAGAGAGAGAGAGAGAGAAAGAAACAAATCTTTCATTTTAAACAACTACACCCATAGAAAGAAGAACAGTGAAAATCGATCTTGCTCACTCAGAACAAGCTCGATTTTGGAAAGGCCATGGTGATGTGAGGGACAAACAGACCCCCAATAAAGTTTTTTTTTTAACCTTTATTTAACCTAAAGTTATTTTAAACTTTAATTATTGGGAAATTCTTAACTTCAAGCGTTTTATCAAGTTAGGCTAAAAGCCATAAAAATTATTTCCCACAAAGTTGGTTCCTTGTTCAGGAGGATCCAGCTAGTCAGTGTTGTGTCACCCGGAACTTTCAATAAAGTGCCCACATTGGACGCCAGACCCTTAATAACAACCTCCTGACCTCATGGGAAAAACCCAAGAGGAATAATAAGGGAGAATGGAAAAAACACCTGAAGTCAGTTGTCTTCCAAAGTCCGTCCACCAAAGTCGTCCTCAAGGATAAATACCGTGACAAAGATTGTGCCTCTTTAAGGATATCATCCCCACTTTCGTGCCTCCACCCCTGCATGCTCCTGTTAACGGACAAGATCCAGAACCATTTGATTGAACATTCCCTCGGCGGGGACATCTTCCTACAGATCTTTGACTCAGAACAAAGGTATTTATCAACCTATGATTTGTTTGTAAACTCTCTCTCTCAAACGACCTAGTGTAAGTAGGGGAACTTTAAGCATGCCCACTATCGAATATATCTGTATTTTCTTTGGTTCTTATTTAAATTGTTATTTGTTAGTTAATGTGAAATCCAAGTGAATCACTTCCTCGTCTCTCTCCTCACCTCTGCTACGAAGCCCACTGCTCATCCGCTACCACTCGTGTGACATAAAGTCACGATTTCCGAGTCCTGAGAGACTCGGTGGTGTCACATCCTGACGTGGTGTCAACAAGACACTGACCCTACAGTCACAAAAGTATGCTGACATGCAACTATTTATTTTCAATTAATTAAACAATCAGTATGTGAAGAGCATAATGTAGTTAACAAATGCAAAAAATATGTAGAATCAAATTAGATTCAATCATTATTCAAGTCATAACTAAGTAAAAATCATTATTCAAAAGCACAGAAGATGAACTAAAAAGGTGACTTCTACAACCTATCTATAGACCACTCAACTAGTATAATTTACTTTACTTGCCAACTGAAATAGTTAACTTCAGAGTTGGCTAATTTAAGTGTTGATGTCAATTAAGAAGACCAAATTACTAATTCTATTGCTAGTTTATCTTGCAGAAAACTTTTTTAAATTGCTTGCCAAATGCAACCTGCTTGTTGGCAAACAATGAGCAACACAGTGCTAAATTAGCACTAAGTGCACTGTCTTTTCAATGTGATCTGTGTTCAAGATAAAAAGAAATGTTTTTGCAAGTACTTTAGACCTTTTCAAAAATGGCTTCATTAGGTAAATGGCAAAAGAACATATTTTTGAATGTTATTACAAAATTTTAAATTTTAACATTAGCTCATTCTAGATGGAACACGATTATGATACTTAAATTCAAACATAAAGACAAATTGAATGCCATGCAGATAGTCAACTATGTAGAATGTAATTCTTTTTACCTCTATGTCCTTACTGTTTTATATTTCTGTGTATATACTATATACTTGGACCTTGTTTATTAATAGGACTTATTATACTGGTGTAAAAAAGTCAAAACAAAATAGTGGTACCTCGGTATACGTCTGCTTTAGAATACATCCAATTCGGAATACATCCTGTTTGGACAAAACAAATTTTGCTCGGTATAGAACTTTTGTTCGGTATAAGACTTAATTCAATTATATGTGCCATCTATGAACAAGTAGCACTATCAATGTACTAGACCAGACTAGATGTTCGTGATGCCACAGTTTCTAACTTTGTTAAATTTCTTCTGATTTTAATTTGTAAGAAAAATTTTATTACTTTTATTAATCATGAATTGCAAAAAGGCAAATGAAAAGCAGCAGAAAACTAAAAAAATTTACTAGAATCACAATGGAACCGAAAAAAGAGATTGTTGAGAAATATGAAGGTGGCATGCATGTTCGAGATTTAACTGTTGCATACCGTATTCCGAGAACGACGATATCGACAATCGTAAAAAAAATAAAGACATTATTAAATCTGCTAACGTTGCGAAAGGAGTTAAATCAATTTCTAAACAGAGATCGAAGACATTAGATCATGTTGAGAAATTGCTTTTGCTTGGATAACTGAAAAACAGTGTGCTGGCGACATCCTATCAGAAGCAATTATTTGCGAGAAAGCTAAAAAGATACGTGCTGATCTCATGAAAAATCAAGCAGGAACTAGCCAGGAAAGTGAGATGTTTAAAGCCAGCAATTTTTTTTATATGTGAGAACAGATTAATCATTTTTACATTACTTCTTGTGAGAAAGGTTAATTTGGTATACGTCCTATTCGGTATAAGTCCAAACATCAGGAACGGATTAAGGTCGTATACCGAGGTTCCACTGTATAAGAAAGTTGTTTTCTTTGTCACAAAAAAAACCAAAATTTCTTTCCAAACAACCAAATATTTTCGTATCTTTAAATATTTGTTTATTCTAAGCTGATTTCAATCCTTTAATAAAAAAATTAACCACATAATGAAAATTACTTCAGTTTTGATTAATAACTAGATTACATTATCTCTATTATTAATATTAACACAGACAGAGTTAACTGAGATTAATTTTTACCTTTCTACACAATCGAAACGTGAAGCACTTGGATTTACAGCTGGTGCATCATGTCCACCTAGAGCAAATAAGTATTCATTGGCAACACCGACCCCAACACCACCTCTTCTCTTCATCATAGGTGCACAGAGAGTCCATTTATTTGTATGTGGGTCAAAGCATTCTACACATCTTAAACAAGAACTTCCATCTCTTCCACCAACAGCATACAATCTGTAATATAATTTACATAAATAATAAAATAGTAAATAACTTTGGATCTTGATCAATAATACAGTAAAATGTCAGTGTAATGAAACAGTGAGGATCACAGAAGTACATTTCTTAAGTAAAATTTTAGCAAGCTGAAATATCACCAAAACACTAGCGTTAAAAAATTCTTAAATAATGAAATACACTTAGAGCTTGAAAGCACAGCATCTTCGAAGCAACAGTTTTTCTAGTACAAATAGTTAGAGCAAATTTCACACTTTTAAATACACAGTCAATAAATAATTTATGTAAAAATATAAACATCTAAACTTAATATTTATATATTAAAGCCAAATGAGTACCAAATTATATTGGATTATATTACTAATACTGTACTATTATTATTAATAGTAATTGTAAGTAAAAGTAAATATTATTATTATTAATAGTAATGTTAAGTAATTTGGCACCAGAGGCAGGCATTTGATGTCATCTCTTGCTAAATTTAATAATTATAATAATTAATTTGGAGGGTTTTGGAAGAAAAGAATTGGCTCAAAGTGGAGCTCAAACCCACAACTCCTAAATACACTCAAACAAACCTTTACATATGCAGCCGTAATTTAATAGATTAACGTTTTTGACCATATTCAATGGTCTTTATCAAGAAAAAACTGAACAATCGAACTTCGAACTTAAAATTTGCGTTACTGATACAAGCATTATTTTTGGAATGTTTTTAAAAAGATATTCTATTGTATAAGCGCCATCTCTACATATTGGCTGTAACTACAGTAGTTAAAAATAATACCAGTAAAATACATTAAAATACAATAAAGTGCAGACAGATACAAAAGGTTAAGAGAGTTGCCGCTTTGCTAACTTTCTTGACTCTTATAATATGCATGCTCGCCATGCTGCCGATATTTTGCTTGCATCCCGGAAGTTGATAGTTAAACCTTTTTGGCTTGTGACAAAAAGCACCTCAGATGCACTGAAGCCTGGCATATCTGCAAAGATATGCCAGGCTTCAGCGCATCTGAGGTGCTTTTTGTCGCGTACTATTTGTATCAATTTAGCTCAGTCCCACTCCGCTTTGACCTCTTGTGGGTTGGCTAAGACTTATGTTGCCAGCGCTGTGCACAGCTGTTCTTTTCTTATGTTTCTCTGGTGCTCTAACAGCCTTTGTTTGGTGGATCTTCTGGTAGCTCCGATGTAGAACATCATATTCTGCCTCCACGTGTCTGTAACCGGGATTCTGTAGACTCCTGGAAGAGTGTTCTTGTCCACAGCATCTTTGTCTGCCCTTAGCAACTGATAAATAGTGGGATTCCTTTTGTATATTATTCTTTTCTTTGTAGCAGCTCCTATTCGCCTATATACGTTGCTTAGCGAGGCCTTGTATTCCATCGTGAACTCTTCTGTATTTTGTAAACTTCTCATCTTGCTACGTGTCTTACATTGTCTTTTTATAGCTTTAATATTAATCCCATGTCTCTTAGCTAGTTTACTGATATAACAGAACTCTTCGTTTCTGTCCTGGGTACTGCTGCAGTGCGAATAAGCTCGCACAATGAGCGCCCGGAATGCGGCTAGCTTATACTTAGGTGGGTCGTGTGAATTCCATGGGATAAATATCAAGTTGTACGTAGGCTTTCTATAGACTTTAGTGAGAAAATTCCCTTTGCTGTCAAGTTGTATAGATAAATCCAGAAAGTGTATGCGCATATTACTTTCTTGCTCTAGTTCAATTTCGAGGCCGAACTTGTTGTCATTAACGTTCTTTATGAATTGCTGTAAGTTGGGTTTGACATTCCATAAAATAACCACATCATCAACATACCTTGCATACAGTAGGATTTGCGTTTCATAAATTGGCACAAGTGCATTCTCTAGCGTTCTTAACACCATCTCACATAAAGTACCCCCCATTGGGCTTCCCATGGCGATGCCATTCTGTTGCGTGTATGTGACGCCTTTAATTAAAGTTGAAAATAGAAGAAAAAGTTGCTAGATGCGTCAACTCTAAAATATGCTTTCTCTTCTTTTCTGAATGCTTGATCTTGCTTAAAAGGAAATCCCATAAACGGCAAAAACATGGTTCTAATAGGATGAAAGGGTACAACGCCTTGAAATCCAATATGGTNATGAATGAATGTATTTTAGTAATATTATTACGTAAATATGCTATAAAATAAATGAGAGAATATATGAATTAAGAAAATAAATCGCTAAATAAAAATTTCTGAGTCGACAAAACACCACCTGGACAAAAATATGTTAAACAGATGGTAGACAACACATTACAGTCAAGTGGTGGCATCTGTTGCCAAAAATTTTCATTAAAATCGATTTTTCGCAGGGTAACGACGAATCCCTAGTACATTGTTATAACAATGGGGGGTGTGACAGATCGTTACCCTGGTTTTAAAAAAGTTAAAATCAAACAAGATTATAGTAAAAGGGATTGCGACACAATCTGGGCAAACATCAGGAAAAGTCAGGAATGGCTGAAAGCTAACAATCTGGTGCTCACAAGGGCTGACAAGTCCAAGGACTTAGTTGTCATGAAAAGAAGCACTTACGACGATTTTTTGTTAAAGTACATCAGTGATATGCATTGTATTAAAGCACACGTATGGGCTCTAGAAAGACAGCAGGCAAGAGTTAAAAGATTTGCAAACACACCGTTGGCTAAAGAGCTTGGTTTGACGAAGATAATAGTTTACGCGCTGTCAGCACCTAGGCTATTTGGATTCGCCAAAATCCATAAAAAGGATAAAAGCTTAAGGCCTGTCGTTGATAAAGGATGTGCACCCACAATATTATTGGAAAGATTGATCAATGAGTTCATTCACAAGTACTTGCCCCCACATCGATATAGCGTAAAACAACCTTTAGAGCTTCTACAGAAAATGGCAAATATAAAGTCCCAAGAAGTTAAGTATATGACCATATTGGATTTCAAGGCGTTGTACCCTTTCATCCTATTAGAACCATGTTTTTGCCGTTTATGGGATTTCCTTTTAAGCAAGATCAAGCATTCAGAAAAGAAGAGAAAGCATATTTTAGAGTTGACGCATCTAGCAACTTTTTCTTCTATTTTCAACTTTAATTAAAGGCGTCACATACACGCAACAGAATGGCATCGCCATGGGAAGCCCAATGGGGGGTACTTTATGTGAGATGGTGTTAAGAACGCTAGAGAATGCACTTGTGCCAATTTATGAAACGCAAATCCTACTGTATGCAAGGTATGTTGATGATGTGGTTATTTTATGGAATGTCAAACCCAACTTACAGCAATTCATAAAGAACGTTAATGACAACAAGTTCGGCCTCGAAATTGAACTAGAGCAAGAAAGTAATATGCGCATACACTTTCTGGATTTATCTATACAACTTGACAGCAAAGGGAATTTTCTCACTAAAGTCTATAGAAAGCCTACGTACAACTTGATATTTATCCCATGGAATTCACACGACCCACCTAAGTATAAGCTAGCCGCATTCCGGGCGCTCATTGTGCGAGCTTATTCGCACTGCAGCAGTACCCAGGACAGAAACGAAGAGTTCTGTTATATCAGTAAACTAGCTAAGAGACATGGGATTAATATTAAAGCTATAAAAAGACAATGTAAGACACGTAGCAAGATGAGAAGTTTACAAAATACAGAAGAGTTCACGATGGAATACAAGGCCTCGCTAAGCAACGTATATAGGCGAATAGGAGCTGCTACAAAGAAAAGAATAATATACAAAAGGAATCCCACTATTTATCAGTTGCTAAGGGCAGACAAAGATGCTGTGGACAAGAACACTCTTCCAGGAGTCTACAGAATCCCGGTTACAGACACGTGGAGGCAGAATATGATGTTCTACATCGGAGCTACCAGAAGATCCACCAAACAAAGGCTGTTAGAGCACCAGAGAAACATAAGAAAAGAACAGCTGTGCACAGCGCTGGCAACATAAGTCTTAGCCAACCCACAAGAGGTCAAAGCGGAGTGGGACTGAGCTAAATTGATACAAATAGTACGCGACAAAAAGCACCTCAGATGCGCTGAAGCCTGGCATATCTTTGCAGATATGCCAGGCTTCAGTGCATCTGAGGTGCTTTTTGTCACAAGCCAAAAAGGTTTAACTATCAACTTCCGGGATGCAAGCAAAATATCGGCAGCATGGCGAGCATGCATATTATAAGAGTCAAGAAAGTTAGCAAAGCGGCAACTCTCTTAACCTTTTGTATCTGTCTGCACTTTATTGTATTTTAATGTATTTTATTGGTATTATTTTTAACTACTGTAGTTACAGCCAATATGTAGAGATGGCGCTTATACAATAGAATATCTTTTTAAAAACATTCCAAAAATAATGCTTGTATCAGTAACGCAAATTTTAAGTTCGAAGTTCGATTGTTCAGTTTTTTCTTGATAAAGACCATTGAATATGGTCGAAAACGTTAGAATGTATCAATTAAATTACAGATGCATATGTAAAGGTTTGTTTGAGTGTATTTAGTTAAGAAATGCAGTCTCTGACGAGTTATAATTGGGCCATAACTCCTGCTTACCATTCAGTCACATTGCCAGTTAAGAAGTGATAACCAGCCGAATGCTATAGTGGGAGTTATCAGCTGTAGGCATCAAGTTGTCTCCAGCCAGCACCACAAGTAACAGAGTAGTCGGACAAAAGTCCAAGCAGCATAACTTGCAACACGGCATGTGGAAGTTCCAGACTTGATTCCCACTCTAGGACAATTCTTTTCTTCCAGAATATTCCAAATTTAGTAAATATTAATTTAATTATAATTATTAAATTTAATAAGAGATGGCACCTAACGCTTACCTATAACACCAAATTGCTTAGAATTTAATTATTAACAATAGTGGAAAATAGTCCGATTCAATTATGGAAATCTTATGGTTCATTACAAATTTCATGATAGTAATTACTTTCCTTTGTAAAAGTTGAACTTTAATAACATTGCATTCAATTTTTTATTGCAGTGATACCTGTTAACTTGAAATAATCTTATGTTAACATACATAGTAAATTAGCAGAAGATTAAAACAAACTTGTTATAATGGTGTGGCTAACGCCGCCCTTCACATCTGTACCCTTAACCATTGTAAAATACAAGCAACGACCCCGGGGTGTATGAGTCATCACTTCCTGGAATAAATTCGAACTCACCCCACAAAGACCATCAAACACCAGTTGTCTTTGTTAGCCGCGTCATCAAGACGTGCTGTACCAAGTACGTGAGAAGGAGAATAAAAGTTTAGTTTCTGTTATGATCTCGTCTTGTTTGTTTCTTTCACTCACAGTGATGAAAGATGAAGGCAACAACAATGCAAACCCACATTGGTGAGCCAGACTAAGAACTATCATTGGAGCCTTCATCAGGTACATCGTTTACCACCTTTTCTCAAGACCTCAGTCATCACATCATGGCTGAGATTGGAGCGGTAAAAATCCCTCCATACAACTTTTCCGACCCAGCCTTATGGTTCCACATGTGCGAAAGCACATTTGCGCTAGGATCTCCAAAGCTGATCACAGGAAGTGCCACAAAGTTCAACTACGTAGTGGCCCATTTACCACCGGAAGTCTCATCAACGGTTAAAGACATTATTATTTCTCCGGACCATACAGACCTGTACAGTCACATAAAGGTGGAACTTATTACACGATCCAGCAAATCGTCTCAACAGGAGTTACAAAAACTATTGGCCGGAGAACAGCTAGGAGATTGCAAACCCTCTGAACTACTACGTATTCTAAAGCATTGGGCGGAAAATTTTCAAATCTCAAACGCAATTATATTAGAATTATTCACACAACACCTTCCGACTTCCGTCCAATCTATCCTAGCTGCCATTACCCCACTCGACGTAAACAAAGCAGCAGAGGTAGCAAACTGCATGGTGAAAGTAACCCCCGCAATGATAGCTTCAGTGTCGCAACCTGAGAAACCCGATACCGTAACCAACAAAATACTAGTCGACATAAATAAACTTAACAAGCGAATCAATCAACTAATGCAGGCACGTTGGGATCGCAGTGACCATTTTTCTGAACACTCCCGCAACAGTTCAGGACATCGCAACAATTCAACTCGCCGCAGTATCAACAACTACTGCTGGTACCACAACCATTTTGGTGCAAAGGCACAAAAATGTACTCCTCCGTGTAGTTTTCCAACAAACGAGAGCGGCGAAGCATAGAGGCAACATGCACTTTGCTGGAACAATCTCATCGCCTGTTCATCCTAGATAAGAGAACAAACAAACTTTCTCATCGACACAGGTTCCGACGTATCAATATTTCCAGCTTCCTCGTCTCAAAAGAAACGCGCATCTCAAATGACCTTGATGGCTACAAACACAACTGCAATTCATGTCTACGACCAATGAACACTCACTCTCGATTTTGGGTTAAAGAAAATTTTTCGCTGGAAATTCCTTATTGGCAACGTGTCAACAGCAATAATAGACGCAGATTTCTTGTATCATTTCTATTTAGTACCGAATCTTAGATGCAAATGTAAGATGTTCAGTTTTTTCTTGCTCACAGACGTTCAGACAAAAGTGAACTCTCCAGGCAAATTATTAGAAACCTTCATCCACTCTATTAAGATAACGACCAACGACTCCATATATCATAAGATATTGGAAGAATTTCCTGAGATCACCAGACCTCCACGTCCTAACCAACCAGTAAAACACAACGTTGTACATCATATAGAAATGATTGGTCCACCCGTAACTGCGAAACCACGTCGCCTAGCACCAGATAGACTTAATTAATTAAAATCGCTAAGGCCGAATTTGATAAGATGATAGCTCTCGGCCATATGCAAACATCAAAAAGCAATTACGCATCACCATTCCACCAAGAAAAACAGTTCAGATTGGCGACCCATGGGAGATTATCGTGTTCTAAATGCACAAACCTTATAAAGGACAGATACGGCATTCCAAACATCACAGATTTCACATTGGAACTGCAAGGAACACAAATCTTCTCTCACATAGACTTAATCAAGGCCTATCATCAGATACCCATCTATCCACTGCACATGCACAAAACAGCTATAACGACACCATTTGGTCTTTTCGAGAGTACCAGGATGCAATTTGGATTGTGCAATGCATCAGCAACATTTCAATGGTTCATTGACAAAGTAACTGGAGGACTCTCCTTCACATATGCTTTCGTCGATGACATACTAATAGCATCACGCTCCCAGGAAGAACACATCTCACATCTTATTCCAACGTCTCCAGGAATATGGGTTGACCATAAATCCGTCAAAATGTACCTTCGGCATACCATCAATCGAATTTCTCGAATTCAAGGTCTCAGAAAAGGGTCTGGAACCACTCTCTGATAGAGTCAGAGCCATCCAAGAATTTCCGAAACCTTTGTCTCTCACTCAACTTAGACGATTCTTGGGTATAATAAATTTCTACAGGAGATGCATCCCTCGAGCGGCACACATCCTCGCCCCGCTAGTGCAGCTACTAGAAGGAAAAAAGAACAAGAAACGTACATCACTCACTCGGAAAGCAGAATCACGATCTCTGCAATGGTCAGAAGTGGCAGAACAATCCTTTATATCAGCTAAAGAAGCACTGGCCAAAGCCACACTTCTCCACCATCCAATACCCGGGGCTAAACTATGCATATGGGTAGATGCATCAGATGCAGCAGTTGGAGGAGCACTGATGCAATACAACAGGAAATGGGAACCCATCACTTTTATCTCAGCAAAACTGGCACCAAATCAATGCAACTGGTCAGCTTACAACAGAGAACTATTGGCAATATATACATCAATAAAACAATTTTGCCATGTTAGAAGGCCACAAATTAACGATCTACACAGATCAAAAACCATTTATATACGCCTTCAAACAAAAACCAGATAAATGTTCACCTCGACAAATGCGGCATCTCGATTTTGTATCCCAATTCTCTACAGACATACGTCATATTCCGGGCACAGCCAACACAATAGCAGACGCTCTCTCCCACATCGAGATAGATTCTATCACCTCTGCTTCCCCTCTAGACTTCCGAGAGCTAGCCACAACGCAAGCTACAGCTTTGGGACTTCATCAATTGTTAAAGGATCCTATGTCGCTCAAATTAGAGCTGAAATCCTTTCCACCTAACAAAATCGACCTATACTGTGACACATCATCCGGAATACCTTGCCCCTTCGTGCCTCATAATTTCCGACGAATCATATTCAATCACCTACATGGACTTTCTCATCCAGGAGCAACAGCAACCACTAAGCTAATTTCAAGCCGTTATGTTTGGCCAGGCAAGCGGAAGGACATCCATCAGTGGGCACGACATTGCATCCCCTGCCAGAAATCGAAAATTCATTACCATGCCTGGACACCAACAGGGAAGTTTACACTTCTGGAAGCAAGATTTTCCCATCTTCACATGGACCTGATAGGACCACTTCCGCCAGCTGACGGGAAATACTACTGCCTTACAGTGATCGACCGTTTTACCAGATGGCCAGAGGTCATCCCAATTGCCGACATATCTGCTGAGATGGTATGCAGAGCCTTTTTCTCAGGTTAAATCACAAGATTCGGATGCCCTACTACCATCACCACTGATCAAGGACGTCAGTTCGAATCAAACCTCTTCCAAGAACTGACCAGACTTCTCGGCACCAATCGCATCCATTCAGCAGCATACCATCCCCGATCAAACGGTTTAATAGAACGATTACATAGACACCTGAAGGCATCGCTAATGGCACACGAATCTTCCAAATGGACCGACGCCCTTCTGGTAGTCCTCCTGGGAATTCGTTCAGCAATTAAAGCCGATATAGGCACAACAGCAGCCGAACTGTTATATGGTACTCCATTAAAATTACCAGCTGACATCATTAGCCCCGACACCCCACGAGTTCCTTGCGAATCATTTGTCAGTCAACTAAAAACACACATGTCCAACCTGAAACCATTAACAACTTCCACTCATTCCACCCAGAAAATTTTCATTCATCCAGAGCTAAAGGAATGAACACATGTTTTCTTAAGATTCGATGCAAACCGACCTCCTCTTTGCCAGCCTTACTCAGGCCCATACAAAGTGCTAGAAAAACATGACAAAACACTAGTAATTGACATCCAAGGTCGCAAATCAACCATCTCCATTGACAGAGTAAAACCAGCGTATATCTTACAGGACGAATCATCCCAGAAATCTATTATCAAACCCATCCAGTCAAGCCCATCGCAGACAGCACTGTCATCAGCAACAGCGAACAACAAAAAACTGGAAACTATCTCTAGAAAAGATCAAACCATCACAACTAGATCAGGCCATCACATTCATTTTCCTAAAAGACTAGTCACCATAATGTAATGTTAAGCGACTCGTTCGACATCAATTCTACCGCTCGTCCCTCACTGGGGGGATACTCTGTGGCGAATGCCACCCTTCACATCTGTACCCTTAATCGTTGTAAAATACATGCAATGACCCCGGGGTGTATGAGTCATCACTTCCTGGAATAAATTCGAACTCACCCCACAAAGACCGTTGAAAACCAGTTGTCTTTGTTAGCCACATCATCGAGACATGTGCTGTACCAAGTACGCAAGAAGGAGAATAAAAGTTTAGTTTCTGTTACAATCTCGTCTCGTTTGTTTCTTTCACTCGCAGAGATGAAAGATAAAGGCAACAACAATGCAAACCCACAATGATATTCATTACAGTGAAATTTTACTGTATTCATAGCAGCTGTAATACTTGCTTAAAAAATATTTTACAATTATTCTTCTTCTGGAAAAATAATCATTTCACACAATATATTTGAACTGAGAGATTCTTTAAAACTTTTGCAATTGGCCTTAAAGCCACAGAAGTAGATTATTCTGGATATTATTCAGATTTCTTAGTAGCAGGATTAAAACCTACTGCTAAAAAATCAGAATAATACAGATTCAGAGTCTTTGGATAATTATAAAATTTATGGAAGACTATTGTGAGACCGGGGATTTTAAGAGGATTTTGAAATCAATGTTAAACTTTTTTTTTAAATTGTAAACATTCCCGATAAAAAAAAACTCTCTTTGCAGAGTATCAGATCAGATGTCACCTTTTGTATCAACAATTAAGTGGGAAAGTTCAT
Organism: Centruroides sculpturatus; assembly: GCF_000671375.1. Classification (NCBI taxonomy): domain Eukaryota; kingdom Metazoa; phylum Arthropoda; class Arachnida; order Scorpiones; family Buthidae; genus Centruroides; species Centruroides sculpturatus. The sequence goes on along the minus strand of NW_019384424.1, from coordinate 396,717 downwards.
ACATAGTCTTCAAAGAATGCAAGTCATTGTCAACAAAGGACGATCATGTGACCCCTTCCCACAGTAATGCTATAAAGAATGGCATCCAGAAGCTCAGGCGCTCAACTGGAAATTGTACTTGAGATAGTGCACAATTTAGCCTCCACATCCTGATCACCAAGGAAACAGTGGATGAGAACTACGATACTTTCATAATTGTAAGAGATCGTCGCCAATAACTCTCCATCAACACACAGAGATAATTGTTAGTGGTCTGTGAACTGTCTCTCTCAATGGAAATAGGCTTAGCTGTTATAGATTAGCCCTGTTGTAAATAATTTGTCTTCCAATATCACAATTCAGTGTCAGAAGTGGAATTAAGCCAACTTCCAGGCATTCGATAAGCTTGTCTGTGAAAGATAGGTTGTCTGCAGAACACAAGTTTTGTCTGCCAAAACAGGGTTTGCGATAGCCAAGTTCCTTGCTACATTCAGTCAATTCTCATATATTTTAGCATAAGCATGGAAGGAGAAAACACTAAGGCAGTTTTGGGCAGCATAGGAAGTTTCATCCCTCTATTACCAGCATTCTCAGGCGAAGTACAGGGAATCCGTGTGACCAAGTTTTTTGAGTCCCTGGAAGATGTTGCCAAATTAGCTGCATGGACCAAACTGCAAATGTTGGCTGTGGTGAAGCTAAGACTTACCGGAATTGCCCGAGAATTTGTGCACAAAGACTGGAAAATAAAGGATGTCGATAAGTACGATGCCTTTAAAAAAATAATCTTGGAGAGATTTCAACAAGTGTCTTTTTCGATCCAGTTGATTCAGTTTTATACATGCATACAGCAGAAGGACAAGGATGTGCAAACTTATGCCATCCGACTCCAGGCCCTTGCTACAGAGATAGAGATAAAGCAAGAGGGAGCAGATGCTGCTGAGGCTGCTATGATAAAGTGAATTCAAGATAAAGAATGAGACAAGCAGTTGAAGGCTGTTTTTGAATGGAATCAATATTAAAATTAGACAAAGTGTCATGTCATGAGAGCCAGTGACATTTGGTGATGCGCTAAGGGTTGCAATAAGTGAAGAGACTATTGACAGTCTTAATGCATTCCCCAGTACCATCATCAGACCCATAAGAGAAGCCGAGCCCACAGAGGAAAAATCTAATTACAGTTGGGAAACATTAACTGCCACCATCAAGGAACTCAGAACTAGAGGACAATCATCACAGTTGTATATCGTGTCTTTGGTGCTGATTGCACATGTTACACGTCACCAGTTAACTTGTCAGAGGAAGCTTTTGTCATTGAATTTTGTCGGGAAACATTTGTAAACTTTAATTTAAATGAAAGCATGTCAGTCGGGAAATTGATGTTAAAATTGCCCAATGTCGAGCAAGTAAATGTTAAAGAGAGAGAGTATTCTGAAAATTTAAAATTATACTCAAAAGTATAATTTTAATGTAAGCAGCAAATGGTGTGAGATCACAAATTTTAAGAGGATTTTGAAATCAATGTTAAACTTTTTTTTCAAATTGTAAACATCCCCGATAGAAAAAAACCTCTCTTTGCAGAGTATTGGCTTGGATGTCACCTTTTGTATCAATAATTAAGTGGGAAAGTTGGCACATAGTCGTCAAAGAATGCAAGTCATCATCAACAAAAAACAATCATGTGACCTCTTTCCCACAATAATGCTATAAAGCAGTGTTTCTTAACAGTGTGGCCATGGCCCCTGGGTCCATAAAAAGTTTGCCAGGGACCACCAAATTATGCAAAATTTTTTCATAATATAATAAAAAGAAAATTGATGTACAACTGAATATCGTATTGAAAAGTGAAATAAGAAAGATAAAGTTTTTGTATTTCGTTTTTTTATTTATTTCTTATTTCTTCTTACATACAACTTTGTTAGTACAGAAGAAATAAATGCAAATATTCTACTTACACTGCAGTATTTACTTCTTTTATTCCAAGGTAATTCTAATAAACTATTAATGCTTGGAATTTTAAAAATAATTAGGAAAAATAATAGGCTTAGTAGTAGGCTTTGAAATTTTAAATGTTTTTGCAAGATATGCGAAATCTTTATAAGTTGTGGGTGTGTTAGTTTCAGTTTAGTTTTAGCATTGACTTTGGATCGAATAATGGTGCATTTCTTTCTTATATTGTGTGTTTAGTTTTAATTATTTATAATTAACCCATAAAAATGAGGAAAAAACAGAAAGGAACATTAGAAAACTTTTTAATGTAAGTAATCGCTGATCAGGACCTTCAAAAAGAAAATATAGTGAAGAAAATACTAGTGAAAGTTCCGATAATGACAGTGAAAAATGCAACGAAAAAAACCACAAGTCCTAAAACTGAAGATATAAAATTAAGTAGTATTAAAATCAGAAAATACGATCGTGATTATATCAAATATAGGTTCGTAAGCATAAAAGTTCAAAGAATTACAAAACCACAATGCGTCATATGTGGTGTAGTTCTCTCCAATGAAGCAATGAAACCAAATAAATTGTTGAGTCATTTAAATTCTAAACACGAACAATATAAAAAGAAAATGCGGGATTTTTTATAAGAAAAAAAGATGAATTAAAAAATCAAAAGACGCTCATAAATGTGACTACTACTAAAAACAAAGAACTATTAATTTAATTAAAATCGGTCGTTAAGGCCACTTTTGAAATTTTTTTTTTTTTGAATTTTTGGAATGTTTTTTNACAACTACTAAATACACTCAAACAAACCTTTACATATGCAGCCGTAATTTAATAGATACATTCTAACGTTTTTGACCATATTCAATGGTCTTTATCAAGAAAAAACTGAACAATCGAACTTCGAACTTAAAATTTGCGTTACTGATACAAGCATTATTTTTGGAATGTTTTTAAAAAGATATTCTATTGTATAAGCGCCATCTCTACATATTGGCTGTAACTACAGTAGTTAAAAATAATACCAGTAAAATACATTAAAATACAATAAAGTGCAGACAGATACAAAAGGTTAAGAGAGTTGCCGCTTTGCTAACTTTCTTGACTCTTATAATATGCATGCTCGCCATGCTGCCGATATTTTGCTTGCATCCCGGAAGTTGATAGTTAAACCTTTTTGGCTTGTGACAAAAAGCACCTCAGATGCACTGAAGCCTGGCATATCTGCAAAGATATGCCAGGCTTCAGCGCATCTGAGGTGCTTTTTGTCGCGTACTATTTGTATCAATTTAGCTCAGTCCCACTCCGCTTTGACCTCTTGTGGGTTGGCTAAGACTTATGTTGCCAGCGCTGTGCACAGCTGTTCTTTTCTTATGTTTCTCTGGTGCTCTAACAGCCTTTGTTTGGTGGATCTTCTGGTAGCTCCGATGTAGAACATCATATTCTGCCTCCACGTGTCTGTAACCGGGATTCTGTAGACTCCTGGAAGAGTGTTCTTGTCCACAGCATCTTTGTCTGCCCTTAGCAACTGATAAATAGTGGGATTCCTTTTGTATATTATTCTTTTCTTTGTAGCAGCTCCTATTCGCCTATATACGTTGCTTAGCGAGGCCTTGTATTCCATCGTGAACTCTTCTGTATTTTGTAAACTTCTCATCTTGCTACGTGTCTTACATTGTCTTTTTATAGCTTTAATATTAATCCCATGTCTCTTAGCTAGTTTACTGATATAACAGAACTCTTCGTTTCTGTCCTGGGTACTGCTGCAGTGCGAATAAGCTCGCACAATGAGCGCCCGGAATGCGGCTAGCTTATACTTAGGTGGGTCGTGTGAATTCCATGGGATAAATATCAAGTTGTACGTAGGCTTTCTATAGACTTTAGTGAGAAAATTCCCTTTGCTGTCAAGTTGTATAGATAAATCCAGAAAGTGTATGCGCATATTACTTTCTTGCTCTAGTTCAATTTCGAGGCCGAACTTGTTGTCATTAACGTTCTTTATGAATTGCTGTAAGTTGGGTTTGACATTCCATAAAATAACCACATCATCAACATACCTTGCATACAGTAGGATTTGCGTTTCATAAATTGGCACAAGTGCATTCTCTAGCGTTCTTAACACCATCTCACATAAAGTACCCCCCATTGGGCTTCCCATGGCGATGCCATTCTGTTGCGTGTATGTGACGCCTTTAATTAAAGTTGAAAATAGAAGAAAAAGTTGCTAGATGCGTCAACTCTAAAATATGCTTTCTCTTCTTTTCTGAATGCTTGATCTTGCTTAAAAGGAAATCCCATAAACGGCAAAAACATGGTTCTAATAGGATGAAAGGGTACAACGCCTTGAAATCCAATATGGTCATATACTTAACTTCTTGGGACTTTATATTTGCCATTTTCTGTAGAAGCTCTAAAGGTTGTTTTACGCTATATCGATGTGGGGGCAAGTACTTGTGAATGAACTCATTGATCAATCTTTCCAATAATATTGTGGGTGCACATCCTTTATCAACGACAGGCCTTAAGCTTTTATCCTTTTTATGGATTTTGGCGAATCCAAATAGCCTAGGTGCTGACAGCGCGTAAACTATTATCTTCGTCAAACCAAGCTCTTTAGCCAACGGTGTGTTTGCAAATCTTTTAACTCTTGCCTGCTGTCTTTCTAGAGCCCATACGTGTGCTTTAATACAATGCATATCACTGATGTACTTTAACAAAAAATCGTCGTAAGTGCTTCTTTTCATGACAACTAAGTCCTTGGACTTGTCAGCCCTTGTGAGCACCAGATTGTTAGCTTTCAGCCATTCCTGACTTTTCCTGATGTTTGCCCAGATTGTGTCGCAATCCCTTTTACTATAATCTTGTTTGATTTTAACTTTTTTAAAACCAGGGTAACGATCTGTCACACCCCCCATTGTTATAACAATGTACTAGGGATTCGTCGTTACCCTGCGAAAAATCGATTTTAATGAAAATTTTTGGCAACAGATGCCACCACTTGACTGTAATGTGTTGTCTACCATCTGTTTAACATATTTTTGTCCAGGTGGTGTTTTGTCGACTCAGAAATTTTTATTTAGCGATTTATTTTCTTAATTCATATATTCTCTCATTTATTTTATAGCATATTTACGTAATAATATTACTAAAATACATTCATTCATGCTATAATGAGTTTATTCAGTTATAATAAGTCAATGTATGATAAATATTTAAATTGTGACCTTTAATTTTAATATTTTATAAATTTTTTTATTTTTTATTTTTTAATTTAATTAAAAATATTAGCACAT
>NW_019384424.1:349347-387922 GCF_000671375.1 Centruroides sculpturatus | reverse complement strand
TCTCATCCAGGAGCAACAGCAACCACTAAGCTAATTTCAAGTCGTTATGTTTGGCCGGGCATGCGGAAGGACATCCGTCAGTGGGCACGACATTGCATCCCCTGCCAGAAATCGAAAATCCACCGCCACGCCTGGACACCAATAGGGAAGTTTACACTTCCGGAAGCAAGATTTTCCCATCTTCACATGGACCTGATAGGACCACTTCCGCCAGCTGACGGGAAACACTACTGCCTTACAGTGATCGACCGTTTTACCAGATGGCCAGAAGTCATCCCAATTGCCGACATATCTGCTGAGACGGTATGCCGAGCCTTTTTCTCAGGTTGGATCGCAAGATTCGGATGTCCTACTACCATCACAACTGATCAAGGACGTCAGTTCGAATCGAACCTCTTCCGAGAACTGACCAGACTTCTCGGCACCAATCGCATCCATTCAGCAGCATACCATCCCCGATCAAACGGTTTAATAGAACGATTACATAGACACCTGAAGGCATCGCTAATGGCACACGAATCCTCCAAATGGACCGACGCCCTTCCGGTAGTCCTCCTGGGAATTCGTTCAGCAATTAAAGCCGATATAGGCACAACAGCAGCCGAACTATTATATGGTACCCCGTTAAAATTACCAGCTGACATCATTAGCCCTGACACTCCACGAGTTCCTTGCGAGTCATTTGTCAGTCAACTAAAAACCCACATGGCCAATCTGAAACCGTTAGCAACTTCCGATCATTCCACACAGAAAATTTTCATTCATCCAGAGCTAAAGGAATGTACACATGTTTTCCTAAGATTCGACGCAAACCGACCTCCTCTTCGCCAGCCTTACTCAGGCCCATACAAAGTGCTAGAAAAACATGACAAAACACTAGTAATTGACATCCAAGGTCGCAAATCAACCATCTCCATTGACAGAGTAAAACCAGCGTATATCTTACAGGACGAATCATCCCAGAAATCTATTATCAAACCCATCCAGTCAAGCCCATCGCAGACAGCACTGTCATCAGCAACAGCGAACAACAAAAAACTGGAAACTATCTCTAGAAAAGATCAAACCATCACAACTAGATCAGGCCATCACATTCATTTTCCTAAAAGACTAGTCACCATAATGTAATGTTAAGCGACTCGTTCGACATCAATTCTACCGCTCGTCCCTCACTGGGGGGATACTCTGTGGCGAATGCCACCCTTCACATCTGTACCCTTAATCGTTGTAAAATACATGCAATGACCCCGGGGTGTATGAGTCATCACTTCCTGGAATAAATTCGAACTCACCCCACAAAGACCGTTGAAAACCAGTTGTCTTTGTTAGCCACATCATCGAGACATGTGCTGTACCAAGTACGCAAGAAGGAGAATAAAAGTTTAGTTTCTGTTACAATCTCGTCTCGTTTGTTTCTTTCACTCGCAGAGATGAAAGATAAAGGCAACAACAATGCAAACCCACAATGATATTCATTACAGTGAAATTTTACTGTATTCATAGCAGCTGTAATACTTGCTTAAAAAATATTTTACAATTATTCTTCTTCTGGAAAAATAATCATTTCACACAATATATTTGAACTGAGAGATTCTTTAAAACTTTTGCAATTGGCCTTAAAGCCACAGAAGTAGATTATTCTGGATATTATTCAGATTTCTTAGTAGCAGGATTAAAACCTACTGCTAAAAAATCAGAATAATACAGATTCAGAGTCTTTGGATAATTATAAAATTTATGGAAGACTATTGTGAGACCGGGGATTTTAAGAGGATTTTGAAATCAATGTTAAACTTTTTTTTTAAATTGTAAACATTCCCGATAAAAAAAAACTCTCTTTGCAGAGTATCAGATCAGATGTCACCTTTTGTATCAACAATTAAGTGGGAAAGTTCATACATAGTCTTCAAAGAATGCAAGTCATTGTCAACAAAGGACGATCATGTGACCCCTTCCCACAGTAATGCTATAAAGAATGGCATCCAGAAGCTCAGGCGCTCAACTGGAAATTGTACTTGAGATAGTGCACAATTTAGCCTCCACATCCTGATCACCAAGGAAACAGTGGATGAGAACTACGATACTTTCATAATTGTAAGAGATCGTCGCCAATAACTCTCCATCAACACACAGAGATAATTGTTAGTGGTCTGTGAACTGTCTCTCTCAATGGAAATAGGCTTAGCTGTTATAGATTAGCCCTGTTGTAAATAATTTGTCTTCCAATATCACAATTCAGTGTCAGAAGTGGAATTAAGCCAACTTCCAGGCATTCGATAAGCTTGTCTGTGAAAGATAGGTTGTCTGCAGAACACAAGTTTTGTCTGCCAAAACAGGGTTTGCGATAGCCAAGTTCCTTGCTACATTCAGTCAATTCTCATATATTTTAGCATAAGCATGGAAGGAGAAAACACTAAGGCAGTTTTGGGCAGCATAGGAAGTTTCATCCCTCTATTACCAGCATTCTCAGGCGAAGTACAGGGAATCCGTGTGACCAAGTTTTTTGAGTCCCTGGAAGATGTTGCCAAATTAGCTGCATGGACCAAACTGCAAATGTTGGCTGTGGTGAAGCTAAGACTTACCGGAATTGCCCGAGAATTTGTGCACAAAGACTGGAAAATAAAGGATGTCGATAAGTACGATGCCTTTAAAAAAATAATCTTGGAGAGATTTCAACAAGTGTCTTTTTCGATCCAGTTGATTCAGTTTTATACATGCATACAGCAGAAGGACAAGGATGTGCAAACTTATGCCATCCGACTCCAGGCCCTTGCTACAGAGATAGAGATAAAGCAAGAGGGAGCAGATGCTGCTGAGGCTGCTATGATAAAGTGAATTCAAGATAAAGAATGAGACAAGCAGTTGAAGGCTGTTTTTGAATGGAATCAATATTAAAATTAGACAAAGTGTCATGTCATGAGAGCCAGTGACATTTGGTGATGCGCTAAGGGTTGCAATAAGTGAAGAGACTATTGACAGTCTTAATGCATTCCCCAGTACCATCATCAGACCCATAAGAGAAGCCGAGCCCACAGAGGAAAAATCTAATTACAGTTGGGAAACATTAACTGCCACCATCAAGGAACTCAGAACTAGAGGACAATCATCACAGTTGTATATCGTGTCTTTGGTGCTGATTGCACATGTTACACGTCACCAGTTAACTTGTCAGAGGAAGCTTTTGTCATTGAATTTTGTCGGGAAACATTTGTAAACTTTAATTTAAATGAAAGCATGTCAGTCGGGAAATTGATGTTAAAATTGCCCAATGTCGAGCAAGTAAATGTTAAAGAGAGAGAGTATTCTGAAAATTTAAAATTATACTCAAAAGTATAATTTTAATGTAAGCAGCAAATGGTGTGAGATCACAAATTTTAAGAGGATTTTGAAATCAATGTTAAACTTTTTTTTCAAATTGTAAACATCCCCGATAGAAAAAAACCTCTCTTTGCAGAGTATTGGCTTGGATGTCACCTTTTGTATCAATAATTAAGTGGGAAAGTTGGCACATAGTCGTCAAAGAATGCAAGTCATCATCAACAAAAAACAATCATGTGACCTCTTTCCCACAATAATGCTATAAAGCAGTGTTTCTTAACAGTGTGGCCATGGCCCCTGGGTCCATAAAAAGTTTGCCAGGGACCACCAAATTATGCAAAATTTTTTCATAATATAATAAAAAGAAAATTGATGTACAACTGAATATCGTATTGAAAAGTGAAATAAGAAAGATAAAGTTTTTGTATTTCGTTTTTTTATTTATTTCTTATTTCTTCTTACATACAACTTTGTTAGTACAGAAGAAATAAATGCAAATATTCTACTTACACTGCAGTATTTACTTCTTTTATTCCAAGGTAATTCTAATAAACTATTAATGCTTGGAATTTTAAAAATAATTAGGAAAAATAATAGGCTTAGTAGTAGGCTTTGAAATTTTAAATGTTTTTGCAAGATATGCGAAATCTTTATAAGTTGTGGGTGTGTTAGTTTCAGTTTAGTTTTAGCATTGACTTTGGATCGAATAATGGTGCATTTCTTTCTTATATTGTGTGTTTAGTTTTAATTATTTATAATTAACCCATAAAAATGAGGAAAAAACAGAAAGGAACATTAGAAAACTTTTTAATGTAAGTAATCGCTGATCAGGACCTTCAAAAAGAAAATATAGTGAAGAAAATACTAGTGAAAGTTCCGATAATGACAGTGAAAAATGCAACGAAAAAAACCACAAGTCCTAAAACTGAAGATATAAAATTAAGTAGTATTAAAATCAGAAAATACGATCGTGATTATATCAAATATAGGTTCGTAAGCATAAAAGTTCAAAGAATTACAAAACCACAATGCGTCATATGTGGTGTAGTTCTCTCCAATGAAGCAATGAAACCAAATAAATTGTTGAGTCATTTAAATTCTAAACACGAACAATATAAAAAGAAAATGCGGGATTTTTTATAAGAAAAAAAGATGAATTAAAAAATCAAAAGACGCTCATAAATGTGACTACTACTAAAAACAAAGAACTATTAATTTAATTAAAATCGGTCGTTAAGGCCACTTTTGAAATTTTTTTTTTTTTGAATTTTTGGAATGTTTTTAGGTCTCCAAATTTTTTCAAAAATTTTTACCCGCACGAAAAAATTTTATCGCGATTTTAATCAACCTTTAATGACACACGATTAACGCTTAATTGTTTTTTAATGGGATTTTTTAATCAAATTTAATTAATCGTTCTAAAGTTGTAGTGCACGGATTTTACTTCAGTAAAGTTATTTAAAGCTACTTTCTGATATCAAAAACGACCTCCAATAGTTTTTTAATTTTTTTAATTAATAGATTTTATTATATATAAGTTTAATTAAGTCGGGAGGGGGTTGGAAATTGCAATAAAAATTTTAATTTTTAAAAAATATTTTAAAATATACAGCCAACTAGTATTCACCCTACTATAAACCCATCGCCTCCCGAGACTTCTATGAGAATGTCCCAGGAAATCGGACTCCAGCTGTTCTCAAGGTCATCCAGCTGTGTAAACAATGACTCATCAGTGTCAAATTTCGCAGAAAGGCGAGACAAAGGAAAATAAAATTTGAAGCTTTTTCTTCAAAATTAACACATTTCTTTCGTTTTTTTTCAGTTTTAAGTATTTTTTATGTTTAATTACATTAATATTAAAAATTGCTCGAGGCTTAAGGAGTTAAAAGCTTCATTTATTGTAGCTCTTCACATTGCTAAGGCAAAATAACTATTTACAATAGCCAAAGAATTATTAAATTAAAACCTGTCATGTTTAATATTTGTAAAGAACTATTTGAACCATTTGTGTCAAACAAAATTAAAGAAATACTTATGTAAATTGATACAATTTGTAATAGGACTATATTGATGGTTAATGATCTCCAAGAACAGTTAACTAGCAATATTAAAAATTCTCCTTGGTTTTCTTTGCTAATAGATGAATCTACAGATGTTGCTAACAGGATTGTGAGATCCGGAATTTTATTAACAAAAATTGTAATTAGTTCACTTTCGTTTATGTAACGAATTAGAAAAAAAACTGTCTTAGCCAGGAATGTATAAACCTTCCTGTTATAACCATCAACATTCTATTGTCCTCGCATAACTTGCAGCTCAAATTGCACAAAAGTTTATAGTTAGCATCCAAAATTTGTCACTTGTTTAGGTCCCTGGACAACGTATAACCTTCAGCTCATAGACCATTCGATCATGTGATGGAAATTCTGCACAAAAAGCTATAAAAGACCGTTCTTACCCCCCTCTCAGGGGAGTCTCTTATCGAAAGCCAGACCGATGACATCCGAGTCGAATCTCCGAATCCGCTGCTATTCCGATCCTGTAATATCGATAACTGTTCGTTGCCAGAGTCGTGAACTTTTTTATTTGTGCTCATTTGGATCATTAAGACTTTTATGGGATACTTCTGTGCCTACATTCCTTAATCGTCATGGAAACCTACAAAGAAGTATGAAAAAAATGTGTAAACTCTCTCTCTCTCGAGCTGTTAGGCGGTTTAATGTTGAGGTCTGTGTAGTAGTTTTGTTGATTTTGATTATTTTAATAAATTTTTGTTTTACTTGTTAAAATGGTAGACTCCTTTACTCGTATACGACCTTCACCTTATCCTCGACCCCAAATACTCTCCCCTCCACTTGACCGACATTTGAGAGTCCCAACCCTCAGGACCATTATCGTAAAATAAGCTATCCTGACAGTGAGCAGGTTTAATGACCTGTTGTCCGTACAGGGAGGTGCAACTGAACCTTACCTCCCCTGCAGTTCGCATATTGGTGTCATGGGAGTGGGGTTTTGACGCTAAAAATCCCTAGAATCTCACAGGATCATCTGCTTAGGATACATGCAATTTATTGATTATGTAAAAATGGATATATCTGAAGAATTTCTCTTTTGCATAGATTTAGAAACAGATACAACAGGTGAAAATATATTTAACAAAATTGATTCATTTCCGAATACTAATGGCTTACTCTGGAAAAACTGTGTTGGAATTTGCACAGATGGTGCTTCTTCTATGACTGGTTGTTATAAAGGCATTAAATCAAGAACAAAACGTATTGTGCATGCAAATATAACTTCTCATTGTTTCATTCATAGGGAACAATTAGCTTCCAAGGAAATGAGTACAGAATTGAACAAAGTTATGATGATTTCAGTAAAAATTATAAATTTCATAAAAAGAAATGCACTAAATTCAAGGTTATTTTCAATTTTTTGTGAAAATGTTGGCGCAGATAATACTTCTCTCCTATTTCACACATAAGTGAGATGGCTCTCACAAAAAAAATCTTAGTTTATGTTTTTCTTTATGTTTATGTAAAATCTTTATGTTTAATATTTGTTTATTTGAATTGAGACTGGAAGTTGAACTTTTTTAAAAGATAAAAAATTTAGCCTATCAAGCTATTTTGATGACAATAATTGGGTTGATAAACTGTCGTATCTGGCTGATATTTTTACAATTCTAAATCAGTTGAATCTATCTATGCAAAGACCTTAATCTAATATTTTTAATATGTATAACAAAATTGAGGCTATGAAAATGAAATTACAAAGATGGATCCAAAGAATAGATACAAATATATATGAAATGTTTTCATTCTATTCATAATTATTCTCTAATTCAATATTTCAATTTAAAAAACAAAATGTAAATTCCTTAGTTAAATGTTATCTTTTAAAATTAATTGATAAATTTCATAAATATTTTCCTAATGATGAAGTTCACATTACAAAACTGTGGATTCAAGATCCATACAACAATTATAAAAATACCAATTTATCATCAGCTAATGAAGATACATTATTAGAATTAATAAATGATTGTAATTTGAGATCTGTTTTCAAAACTAAAACTGTGTCCCAATTGTGGATACAAATTTGTACAGAATATCCTTTCCTGTTTTCAGCAGCAATGCAAAATTTGCTGCCTTTTGCTAGTACATATTTGTGTGAAAAAGGCTTCTCAACTATGGTGGTGTGAGGATTTAAGCTCTTTTGTGAATTTTAGAGCTTCAATATTTTTTTCTCATCATTGTTTCCCTTCTTCCTCCAGTTTCCACTTTCTGAGAGGTCGAAATTAGACCTTTCGACCCTTCAATTTTCTGCGCCACTTCGAGAAGTGACCTTTTACGCTTTCAAATGGGAAAGGATGACAAAGCCCACACACTTCCTATTTCGTCTGATTTTACGACCATATAAGGAACAATTATTACTAAGGTTGCAAGACAAACTCTTACATTAGTCACCTCCAGAAATTAATTCAGTTTGACAGCTGTAATCAAATTTATGAGGTAGAATGAATAATCATAACAGATGGAAAGAGGTAATAAATATAAAGAAGTGTTCGAATTCTGACAATTAACATTAACAAATCCTGGACACAAGTCAACCTTTGATGGGATTGCATCAGACTTAGTATTAGTCAGCTCTCCCGAAACAGGTATAAAAAAGGCTTGGACACAGTCCTCCAGGCGGACATCAACAGACCCATACCGCCATTCTGTCCGTCGCCATCTCGCCATAATTGCCAATGATCAACTTTGACGATCCAGGAACGTTTTCACCAATGGCCATACAACGAGATTTGGACCCCAGAGGTAGTATTATTGATAGAATATTTGTAAACTCTCTCTCTCAAAGGTTTCTCTGGTCTCATCTCTTAGTTATAAGCTAGATTAAGGTTAGTTTAACTTAGAAAATATTGGGACAGATAAAGATCCAAAACTTAGACAGTCAACCAACAAGAATAGATTAATCATTGTCACAACTTAGGAATTATGTTATCATTTCCATCTTTTGTATTTATACGTTTTGTAGTCACTGTGTATAATTTTATAGTTTATTAAATGTGTTATTCTTGTTTAACCTGTGTAATTATTTGGAAACTGTCAGCTTGCCCATTGACCTCCCCACTCAACTTTTGGCCCTCCTAATGCCATCCCCTGACAGAGAAGCCGGTAAGTGGGGACAAGCTCGATGCTCTACCCCACGGGTTCCCAACCTGTGAGTTGCGACCCAGAAGGGGGTTGCGACGGGCTTTCTGTGGGGTCGTCGACTTATACAGTTAACTAAAAAAAATGTTCACTATAATGCAATTTTTATTTTTAATGGTGCCTTGAAGTTTGAGTAATTTTATATACAGTCGATTCCCCTATAACACGGGTTCCTATAGTTCGGATTCCTATATGAAGGCAAAAAATTGCGATGGTGTCCGTATAAACATGGTAAAAAACTCTTATAATTCAGTAAAACGTCATCGGGCAGCCAAACTACTTTCCGCCGTCCAGCACCACGCTACAGAGAGTTTAGGCGAGTAAGTTGAGTTTACTATCATCTGTATAGTATGTAAATTAGGTACCGTAAGTCTAATACAGCACTAATTTTATACATTTCTTGTGAAAGAGAAACATTTCTTATTCAACGGCCATAAAAATTATTTATATTAATGATGTCTCCAAAGTTCAACGAAGTTTTCGCAGAAAAATAATTTATCAGTAAACGCGGCCGCCGTTTAGTGCGCTACTTTGCGACGAAAACAAGCTTAAGCAATGGCAACGTCGAACGGTGCACACTCGGTAAGTAATCCTACATTTTTTTGTTTATAGCATAGTTTATACGGATTATTCCCAAAAAATATACGTATTTTGAAAATGTTGAGTCGAATTAGTCTAGGAATCGATTAATTTTATGGAAGAAAACCTTTCAAACAGCCGTAGTCCGTAAACTTCACACGTGTCGGGCTGTAATTAACAAGGTCTCCTAAAACATCAATTTCATAAAAAACGGAACGTATCTATCGTGTTATAGGGGGGTCGACTATATTTTTTAAAAATTAAAATAAGTGTAATGTAGGTACGCTATTCTGTCACAGTTGGTTGAATGATGTGTTGAGAGTTTGAGAGGAATAAATTAAATGTTGAGAATGACATGAGGTTGGCGTTAACAAAAACTCACCCGTGACTTTTAAGGCTGGTTAATAACATACAATGTCAACAATCGCATTAAATCATTAGACATAATTTAAAATAAAATTATACTAAAAAAACTAATTTCGTTGTTTTTTTTAATTACCTTATCAAAAATGTCTTTTTCAATAGTATCGGGGTCGCGGGTCACTTGGCTTTTATAAAAAGGGGTCGCCACCCGAAAAAGGTTGGGAACCGTTGCTCTACCCCCTCGGTTCACAGTGGATATAAAAACAAAAAAAAAAAAAAATGCAATCGATTGTGATTAGATGCCTTACAAACAATTAAACCAAGAATTAACAATTAGTTGAGGATATTCAGCAGCAGAAATCTCATTATTGGGTTGTTCAGAAAGTAATTTCGTTTTTTTACCACTAGAGGAATTAGTCATATTTTTCCCGTCATTTTCATTTAAATCGTATTATCATTATATATTTTGACAGCCAACATTTTAAGGCTTATTTGTTAAAAATTAATGTTGCAACGAATAGTATATTTGGCCAAATTATTCAGCTTGATTAACACACATACAAAAATTGGCACGCAAATCGCATTATGGCAAGGACCCTGCTCTCCATTGCCCCTCTGTCACTATGCTTCATCAATCGTGTTAATTCTTGACAGTTGTAGCAGACAGACAAGAGTGTTGTGGCAGTATGTGATAAATGATGATATCAAATGTGAATAACAATAAAATGACCTAAACGTGTAAATAACGGAAAAAGAACAGAGAAAGACTGCAAAGTGAAAATGTGAAAATAAACATAAAATTGAGTTGATAACATAATCAAACAAGTCGAATAAGCTTATTGGTGTGAAATTTGCGGCCGTCAATGCCAAACAATTGTTGTCATAGACTTTGGAAAGCTAAATGCCTGTAATGAAAGTCATAGACGAAAGCCTGGGACCGTTCAGGCTATCAAGCTGTCTCGAATCTGTGAAATCATAACTGTGACATATACCGACATCCTATCTGTCTCTTTTCTCTGTTATCACCAGGCTATGAGTCACGTAATTATAAAATGGAAAAACTACGATGGAAAAGTGACAAATCGAAAGTATCGTGAGCGTGTATTATGATGTACGCATAGGCATACGTGGACTAGAGAGATAGAGGAAAGAGCAAAGACAAGCACTTAAAAAGGATAGTCAGGGTCAGACCCTCAGATGTGTGCGACGATTCTCGAACGAATAGGTGTGTACATGTGCTGATATTTGTAATTATAAATTGTAAATACATGTGACTAATATTATTTTTTTTATTTTATGCATGTTATAAGTTATAAATAAATATAAACAAACAACACTAACCCAATAACATTAAATCTAAATACCAAAATGATTAATTTACTGTGTTTTTGTTATTTCTTACTCCTGTTTTTAGGTATTCGGTATTCGGCCGAATAGCGAAAAATAGGCCGAATACCGAATAGTAACCGAATATTCATTACATCACTATTAAAAATTTTGTTTGATTTTGTGCAATTGTTTATTTTTTGTGTCCCATCAAATATGAAAGATCAAAAGCAGCATTTTGGGCATATTTTGCTCTTTTATTACCAAAAAGGTAAGAATGCTGTTCAAGCGAGAAAAAAATAATGTGACATGTACGAAGAAGATGTATTGACAGAAAGATAGTGCCAAAACTGGTTTACAAAATTTTGTTCTTGCAATTTCATTATTGAAAATGCACCACGTTCTGGATGGCCAGTTGAGGCCAACGAAAACAAAATAAAGGTACTGATTGAAGCAAACTGCCGAATAACAACACATAAAATTACCAAGAGATTAAATTTGTCAAATTGAACCGTTTATGATTACTTGAAACAAATTGGTTTCGTTTCAAAGCTCGATATATGGGTTTCACATGTTCTTAAACAGAGATGCTCTCTTTGGTAGAATTTTAAGGAAATTTTTTTTGGAGCTTTTACCAGACATTTTAAAAATTTATTCAAAAATGTACTGCCATCGAGTAAACAAACTGAGTAATATCATCAAACAGAAAAGGCTGCCAGAATTGATCCACAAAACAGGTGTAATGTTTTACCACGATAATGTCAAATTTCACACAAGTTTGGTAACTCATCAGAAACTGTTATAACATAGATGGGACATGCTATCACACCAACCATATTTGCCAGATCCAGCACACTCAGATTATTACTTGTTACAGTCAAAAAAATTTGTATAGACCAGAAGACATTTACTTGAAATGACAATGTCATAAATCACTTGGATCAGTTTTTGTAAGCAACGATCAAAACTTTTATGAATGTGAAATCATGCTACTACCAGAAATGATGACAACAGGTATTTGACCACAATGGTCAATATATAATTCAATAAAATATTTATTTATTATAAAAATATTGTTTTTTTTCACGAAAAAAACATGAAATTACTTTCTGAACAACCCAATGAATTATTTTTGAATATTTTTTGTTTCTTCTATGAATTTTTAAATGTTTCTTATTTTATTTTCTGTTAAAAATTAATGAGTTTTTATGTTTAATTGTGAAGTTTGAATGTTATTTAAATAGATAATGAAATAATAAAGTTGCTTTACATTTATTATATAAAAAGTAAAGCAATAATAAAAAAATCAATTTATTATAGATAATTTAACAAATATAAATTATTATTACAAAAATGAAAGTCACAAAAAAAATTATGAAATATTTGGTGGGCCACAAGTATAAAAAAGTTAAGAACCACAGCTATAAAGGGTGGCATCCTGAAGCTCAGGTGCTCGATTGGAAGTTGTACTTGAGATAGTGCACAATTTAGCCTCCACATCCTGATCACCAAGTAAACAGAGGATGAGGACTACGATACTTTCATAATCGTAAGAAATTGTCGCCAATAGCTCTCCATCAACACATAGAGGTAATTGTTAGCGGTCTGCGAACTCTCTCTCTGAACGGAAATAGGCATAGCTGTTATAGATTAGTCCTGTTGTAAATAATATATCTTGTAATCATAGTTTAACCGCATTTAGTCGCATCTAGCCCTCTATAACCTGACTGTATTTAGCCATAAACATTCTCATGTATCTTAGGGATAGAAATTCATTAAACTTTTATTTTGTTATCTGTTAAAACCCTGTTGCCTGTCTATTCAGGAACCTGAACACCTATCAACATACCAACACCCCACTCGAAATTTGTTTGCCCTCCTAAAAGCCATCCAGTGACAAAGTGAGTGAGTTTTACCAACTTGACATGTAAGTGGCAATTAGGAAACTGACCCTGGGCCCTCATAGTCTCACACTATCCTATAATTGATTTTGATGAATCTAATCATCCAAATTATAATAATGTTGATAAACTGATAGTGAATTCTATTAGCAATTAAGAAATACTCCAACTTGATTTTATTTCATTTTATTTGAGGAATAAAAGAAATTACGAATATGTATAGTGTTTCAAAACTATAAAAACTTTGAAATAACTTTTTGGTATCCTTTTGAAATTATTATGGTACAGTACACAAAATTACAAGAATGTCCACCTGGTCCATCAGGATATGAATCTAAATTAACAGATGACAGAAATTATAATATGCAGATCATATATTCTAAACAACACAGGCTGAGAAACACTGCATTACCCAATTATCTCAAATACCCAAGTATGAAAATTTCTTGACATAGATCTTACTGACATGATTGATATGAGTAACCCCTATTACAAAGTTTGCTCCTATCAACACAGTTCTATAGTTCATTGAAATTAATGAGCTCTCACTTTGACAAGGTGGTAGCTGGCAAGAAAGTTGTTATTAAAATATAGACCTTAAAATTTCATGAACTGAAAAATTTATAGACAAATAAATATTGTAATAGAAATAAATTACCTATTATTCAGAATGGCTATCCCAGCTGTACTTCGTTGAGTATTCATTGGGGCCACATAACTCCATTGATGTGACTGAGGGTCCCATCTTTCAACTGTGTTTAAATAACTCCATCCATCATGTCCACCAACAGCATACATAGGTCCTTCTAAGACACCAACACCTAAAAGAAAGACAACATTAATTAAAACTAGAACATCACGTGAATTTGTCATATTGCGATTGAATCAAGGTAGAGTAGGAAAGAAAAAAACAATCCCTGCATCTGCTAAGAATAGACAAGGCAGTCCTTGTATCCAGGGGACACAGACAGGTAACTTTGCACTTGTTACCACAAAAGAGGCTATCCTTGTAACTGCTGACCATGGAAGAGGCAATCCTTACACTTGCCAATGCAGAAAGGCAATCCAAGAACAAAGCAATTGTCATTAATTGCTTTTTCTTGTTTCTTGCACCTATTATCCATTAGGGCATGCAATACTGTTTTTATTTTTGACTCCTAAGAGCAGGAACATTGCCACTCTGTATATTGAAAACAAAGTCATAAACTCTTATTTTTTTTTACATTTAAATGGACCCACATTACATTTTTTGATTCTTCACTGCACTTAATGAAAAATGGCAAAGTTTTATCAAAATCAATCAAACAGATTTCGAGAACAAACACAATTCTGTAAGCCACATAGAAGAGGCTTTGTTAAACATTCCACCTCAATTAAAAATCAAAATCAACAGATATAAATAAATAATTGGTTACAAATTACATTTCATTGTCATTTGTAATAATTTTTTTTATGAAACTTGAATAATCACATCTAATAACATCTTTAAGAAAAGATTCACAACTGTGAGCATTATAAATTCTTGAAAGTTTACCAAGTAGAGTTACATATTTTTGCTAAACATCCTCATTACACTACAATAAAATTACAAACTTTTATAAAATAAACATATAAAACTTGTACAGTAGACCCCGTATAACGCGGGTTCCTATAACGTAGATTCCTATAATGCGGCTAAAAAACTGCGACAGTATTCATATAAAGATGCTAAAAGGGACGCGTAAAACGTCATCGCCAACTCGTCATTGCGGACGAGCAGCAGAACTACTTTCCGCCGTCCAGCACCACGCTACAGAGAGTTTAGGCGAGTAAGTTGAGTTTACTATCATCTGTACAGTATGTAAATTAGGTACTGTAAGTCTAATACAGCACTGTAATTTTATACATTTCTTGTGAAAGAAACATTTCTTATTCAACGGCCATAAAAATTATTTATATTAATGATGTCTCCAAGGTTCAACGAATTTTTCGCAGAAAAATAACTTATCAGAAAATGCGGCTGCTGTTTGGTGAGCTGCTCCACAACGAACACAAGCTTAAGCAATGGCGACGTCGAACGGTGCACACTCAGTAAGTAATCCTACAATATTTTGTTTATAGCATAGTTTATATGAATTATTCCCAAAAAATTATACGTATTTTGGAAATGTTAAGTCAAATTAGTCTAGAATCGATTAATTTTATGGAAGAAAACCTTTCAAACAGCCATAGTCCGTAAACTTCACGTGTCAGGCTGCGATTGGCTCATGTATTTAAGGATTCCTACAATGCAAAATTCGTATAACTAGGAACGTATCTATGTGTTATAGGGGAATCTACTGTAATTCTTTTTAAAAATATTTTTATAAGAAAAGTACAATTATTTACCTGATATTTCCAAAGTGTAAGAATACAATGCTACAAATGTCATAACATCCAATTAAGAAATATGGATATATCATCATAATTCTAAAAATGTTATAAATGTAAAATAACAATGAAATGTAAAACAACATGAAAATAATTATACAGTACAGTAGTGATGATGTGAAAAATTCACCCTAATGCTGCCAGAATAAGTAAATGCTCCTCTAAGACAGGAAGTGCCCCATGAGTGGACAAATCCCCCATTTTTGCATAAACCGGTCAGTTCTTGCCATTACTTAGTTGCAAGACTTTGCAGCCGCAACAACTCATCATCGTCCAGGTTTGCATTCTGGTTCAGTCGGCGATACGTTATTTTACGCGCACATTTTGTGGTAAATTAATTTTTATGAAAAATATTTAATTTTTTTGTAGAAATGGGCTGGCAGAATTACATTTTAATAAAATATAAAATATAATATTTGTTAGTAGAAATGGGCTGGCAGAATTACATTTTAATAAAATATAAAATATAATATTTGTTAGTAGAAATGGGCTGGCAGAATTACATTTTAATAAAATATAAAATTTAATATTTGTTAGTAGAAATGGGCTGGCAGAATTACATTTTAATAAAATATAAAATTCAATATAANAAATATTATATTTTTAATTGTGTTGGGATTGTCACCTGTGGACATTTTAAACTGTTTTACATATTCGTGCAGAGGCATAGCCTCTAAAGAAAGGTTGTCTCTGCAATAGAAATAGTTGTTCCTGGTGATTAGACATGGCAAGTAAACTTGGACTCGTATCCAGATGAATTTTATATTTTATTTAAAAAAATATTTAACTTATATTGTTGTTCTACATTTTCATGTATAATATTCTTAGAATTACGATGAGATATTCGTGTTTCCTAATTGAATGTTTTGACATTTGTAGAGTTGTATTCTTACACTTTGGAAATACAGTAATACCCTGACTTACACTACCCCAACTTACACAAACCCAGAGTTACGCAATTTTCAAATCTTGTCGATTTGTCTTTTGTTTGAGCGCCACACAATCCTTGATTACTCACTACCCCCACACTATTGTTCGGCTTACATGTTCGGATGTGTCTTGCGGAATCCACACATAGCTACAATTTATTTTGTGTTATTTATTTCTGTGTTTGTTATATCTACGGAGACTCGAGAGACTCTACTATGTCATCCAAACGAAGTAGAACTAATTGTTCTGCATCAAACAAGAAAAGAAAAACTTTATCTTTGGAATGTAAAGTTAACATTAGGTACATTCGTAAAGTTGAACGAGTTAAACGAGAATGACGTCATCGTTATTCCTATTTCATTAGACTTTTCAAACGATTCATTACTAACGTGTTTAACTCATTTGACTTTACGAACGTACCCATTATTAAAGACTTCGATACAAAAATGAACATTTGTGAATTGGCAAAGAAGTTTTATCTACCAGAATTGTTGGTCAGAGCAATTATAAAAGGCAAAGAAAAAATTCTCAAAGCTGTGAAAAATGCTCAATCTTTAAATTCAAGCATCATTCGTAAACATCACGGTATTATCACTGAGATGGAAACAGTGTTAAAATTATGGCATAATAATCAAGTAAATGTGAAAAATTGTAAAATAATATAGGCCTAATTTGTTATACATATGTATTATCTAAGATTTTATTAAACATTTTTTTCTAAATTATTTTCTTTAGTCTCTGGCCCCAATTAAAAATTATTTGTATGTATTTATATGTAAAATTATATCCCGACTTACGCAAATTCGACTTACGCGGTTACCACTTGGTCCCACCTATCGCGTAATTCAGGGTATTACTGTACAGTAATACCTCGACTTATGTGAACCCGGAGTTATGCGATTTTCAAATCTCATCGATTTGTCTTTTGTTTGAGTGCCACACAACTCTTAATTAGTCACTCCCCCCACACTATTGTTCAGCTTACATGTTCGGACGTGTCGTGCAGAATCGACATATAGCTACAATTTATTTTGTGTTATTTATTTCTGTGTTTGCTATATCTACGGAGACTCGAGAGACTCTATGTGGTGATTTCTTGCAACTGTGAATGAATCAAAAGATGAGATAAGATTAACAAGAACATTTATTAGCTTACATACATCCGACTTGGATTTTACACAAATTGCAGAATTATACCCCGACTTATGCAAATTCAACTTACGCAGTTATCGCTTGGTCCCACCTATCGCATAAGTTTGGGGTATTACTGTACTCATATCAGGTAAATAATTGTACCTTTCTTATAAAAATTTTTTTAAAAAGTATTACAAGTTTTATATGTTTATTTTATAAAAGTTTGTAATTTTATTGTAGTGTAATGAGGATGTTTAGCAAAAATATATAACTCTACTTGGTAAACTTTCAAAAATTTATAATGCTCACAGTTGTGAATCTTTTCTTAATGATGTTATTAGATGTTATTATTCAAGTTTCATAAAAGATTATTATTAGTGAGTTGCAATAATTTTACAAAGTGATTTATAGATATCTTTCAGAAGTTATATAATTACAAATTATAATAGACCACTGCTGAATGCTGGTTAATGTGTAAATACCTAACAACTCAATAACCTAAAACCAGCAAAATTGTCACTAGTAAAGCATATCTAGTTTTCATTCACTTTCACTGGACATTTTCAGGCTGCTAATCAAATTATAACTGTACAACTTTCAAACAATCAAAACTAATATGTTGTCAGCCACTGATTGGTGGAAATGTTTTGAATGATTCATTAGAAATATCTGCATGGCTGCTGATTGGTAGAGACATTTCTCATATGTACAGTACTTGTATAAATGTTTAAGGAGATGGAAAAACTTTTTTATAAACTTTTACAATTAGTGCTTCAAAAACACATCCAAAATGTAATAATAAATCTAGCAGTGGAGATAAATGTAGAAGTGTTGCTCTACTACTTTGGAAACTAAACTAGACATTACAAAACTAAGTGTGTTAGGTGAAAAAAAAACTGTGAAACACCTGCTACTAAGCAGTAGCAAGTAAAAAAGTGAACATAATGTATTTTATTAAGTATATTGAAGAATCAAACCACAAGCAATAAGTGGTAATTCTGTGTACAAATGTACTTTCTAGGACTTACAGAACCTAAATTGTTTATAATTAGGGGAGCACCTGCATGCCTAAGGAAAGCAATCTAAAGCTTCAGAACAATAATGTATGCTAAACTCACTAGACTTATAAACTTTGAGAATATCTTACATGAAGAGGATCCAACACTGCTATTTTCAGTGAACTCCACAGTCATTAAGTGTAAAAGAACAGGTGTCTTGAACTTTACATATGAAATATAAGAAAGGTATCCTTTACAACCAGAAAAGAAAACTCAAAAGGAAATTACATATTCTGTTAATCAGTTGCATAATATTCAACCACTGAAGTGCTTGTTACAAGCCTGCAAATATGGCCACATCTATGCATTAAAGCTCATGAATTTATAACCTGAGACTATTATTCCAAATATTGAAAAGTAATGCATTAATGTCCCAACTACTTAGATAACAACTTAAAAAAACCCATATAAAAAATTGTGTGGTGTTCTTTCAAGAAATTTGCATTTCCAATGCCTCAAATGACACTGAGGATAATTGCATGTGAAAAGATGCAAGCATCAAATCCAGTATTAATTCACAAGAAAGTGAAGAGGTTTCCAACTACAATACCAAGAAAATACAGCAGTATATAACTTGCTTTATTGTGCAATAAATACTAAATAAATTTACATCAACAGAACTGATTCTGTTGACAAATTTGTCTCAAGTTGTCTTTTTTTTTTTTTTTTTTTAAATTCAAGTGTAAGCACATTGAAATTAAGGTGCATCTTAGATTTGATGGTATCTTATATTCAAGTAAATACAGTGTATTATTTTACATAAGCATAAATCTCTCTTTTTGATATTCAATAAGCTCTGTATAGGGTATTCAATAACCATTATTTATTAAACTGTTATTATTTTAACTAAACAGTAAACAATTATACACTCACCGAGTCCATGTCTGTGTGTTGACATAGCAGGAACTCCAGACCAACTCTTAGTTTTTAAATCATAACATTCAACTGTATTTAATGTCTTTAATCCATCTCTACCACCTACAATATATAGTTTATTATCGAGCACAGCAGCACCAAATTGAAGTCTACGTCCATTCATGTTACTGAAATGTGACCAACTATTAGTTCGAAGATCGTATTTCTGTATACTTGTAGATCCTATTAAATTAAAATAAAATCTTATTTTAATGTAACAATTACAATATTTTACATATTATTCATTAAATAATCATCATTTAAAAATCCAGATAAATGTTAACTACACTGCTATTCATAAAAAATTACAACTCCAAGAAAGACAGTATGCTTCCTTCAAGAATAGATAAGCCTTCTTATATGGTAAAGAATGATAAATTGCAATGATCAGACCATTTAATAAAATTCTGAAATTCTATTTCATTCATTCAGTTACTCTTCAGAAAACATTATGGGAAGATTTATTCTCAAATTTGAAAGTTATTTAGTAATAATAGTGTGAGCAGATTATTATGACTTCACATAATTATAATAAGAACGTGGAGAGAACACCAAATAATCTAACTTTCACTCCAACGGTACCTTTAAGTATAACTACCAAAAATTCTGAAATAATTTTACAAGAAGTAAAACTAATACACTTGGAGTTGAGTAACATAAAAGAAACAAACATAGAAATCCAAAAATCGATAGAATTCTTAACAAATAAGTTTGACAAAATGGAAGAGAGAATTAATGTTTTAGAGAAAAACTATGTAACTGCTATCAAAACAATGACAGAACTAAAGGAAGAGAATAATAGTACGAAAACAGAATTAAATTCTTTAAAAGAAAAATTCTGCATGTTGGAGCAGGATCTAAACAACTCAAGCTTGGAGGTTGTTGGCGTGCCGACACTTCAGAATGAGAATTTAACAGAAATAGCATACAATAGACCCCCTATAATGCTTAGATACGTTCCACTTTATAAGAATTTTAAGTTGTAGGAATCCTTAAATACATGAGCCAATCACAGCCCAACACGTGTGAAGTTTACGGACTAAGGCTGTTTGAAAGGTTTTCTTCTATAAAATTAACTGATTCTAGACTAATTTGACTCAACATTTCCAAAATATGTATATTTTTTTTGGAAATAATCCGTATAAACTACGCTATAAACAAAAAATTGTAGGATTACTTACCGAGTGTGCACCATTCGACATCACCGTTGCTCAAGTTTGTTTTCATCGCGGAACAGCTCAGCAAACTGCGGCCGCGATTTCTGATGTTATTTTTCTGCGAAAACTTCACTGAGCTTTGGAGACATCATTAATATAAATAATTTTTATGGCCGTTGAATAAGAAATGTTTCTTTCACAAGAAATGTATAAAATTAGTGCTGTTTACACTTACAGTACCTAATTTACATACTGTACAGACGATAGTAAACTCAACTTACTCGCCTAAACTCTCTGTAGCATGGCGCTGGACAGCGGAAAATATATATATAATTATAATAAAGTTACAATAAATTAAGTTAATATATAANTGTTGCCAGGCGGCAGAAAGCATATATATAATTATAATAAAGTTACAATAAATTAAGTTAATATATAATTATATATACAGTACCTAATTTATATATAATTAATATATAATTATATGTACAGTACCTAATTTATATATAATTTATATATAATACTGTACAGACGATACCAAACTCAATTTACCCGCCTAAACTTTCCGTAGCATGGCGCTGGACGGCGAAAAGTAGTTCGGCTGCTCATCCACTATTGGTCCAGATTCAACCAATCTTGTTGCGACACAAGTCAGCAACAACGTTTTACGAGTCCCTTTATACGAATACTGCCGCAATTTTTTCACTATGTTATAGGAATTTCTGTTATAGGAACCCACATTATAGGGGGGTCGACTGTATAAAATTTTTTGTTTGTTGATGATAATTTTAATCAGTCAGGTCTATTGAATGCCTATAGAATTAAATCCATTAATAACGAAAGAAAAGAATTCAAAACTAGATCGCAACCAATTATAGTAAAATGTGCCAATTCAGTTGTTAAACAAAAAATTATAAATAATATTAAAAAGAAGAAGTTAAAAATAACTACAAATGCATGTCATATTATAAATGAAGAATATAGAATATATATAAATGAACATCTTACTCCATATTATAGAAATATTTTCTACAAAACAAGGAAAAATATTCAACACTTGGACAAATAACAGAAATATGTATTTAAAAAAGGATACTTCTTCTCCAACAATTCGGATAGCAACATTGGATAGTTTAGAGAAAATTTTTCAGAATGACTGAATTATTAACACACGCAAAGATAGACGGCTTCTCCAAAAAAAACATATTCGTTTTTTATTGCAATGTAAGAGGTTTAAATAATAAGTATTTGGAAATACTTAAAACAACCAAGGAATATTACTGCAACTTTGATGTATTAGCTTTTTGCGAGACTTGGACAAATGATGTAAATCCTCCACAATATATAAAAGACTATCAGCAAGAAAGAATAAAAAGAAAACCTAATCAGCATGGAGGTATAGTAATATATATACATAATGATAAGCATTATGAAGTTGTTTCAGATCTAACTTTTACAAGGAATTATATAGATGTAATTACGATAGTTGTAGGTAATTTGATACTGGTAATAGTCTATCATTCCCCACCTACAAACTATAGAATTTTCCTGGATGTTATAAATGAAATACTATTACACAAATCAACCAAATATGGAAAATATAAATTACAAATAATCAGATATTTTAACATCAATTTACTCAAAAATAACTCCTATGACACATCCGAACTGGTAAATCTTTGCTTTGCCGAAAATTTAACAATTCTGGCTGATTTGAATCAACCAACTAGATACGGAAAAAATACTCTCTTTGATAGACTTTGGTCTAACAAACGATAGTGTGTGTCAATTTTTAATACATCAAAATTTGATATCTGACCATCTACCTATCACCGTCTTTACCCCTGAAAAAGACCTTGATACGTGGATAAGTAACAAAGCATTCTACCATAAAATCAATAATTCCTCAATTTGCCGTTTACACCATGCTTTGTCGTCTTGTTTCTCCTGGAGTTATTACTATACTTCAAGTTTGACAACTTACCAATTAGCTGACTATTTATACACCATTTTACTTGTTTTTATTGATAAATATCTTCCGACTAAAGAATATGTGAAAAAAAATAAAACTAGCAGGAAAGAATTCTTAAAGAATTTTATATCTGGACACACACTCACATTAATTAACTCCCTTGCGACTTTCCAATTTTTGATATTAATGTAATTAAACATAAAAAATATTTAAAACTGAAAAAAAAAATGAAAGAAATGCGTTAATTTTGAAGAAAAAGCTTCAAACTTTATTTTCCATTGTCCCGCTTTTCTGTGAAATCTGACACTGATGAGTCATTGTGTTTACAGCTGGATGACCTCAAGAACAGCTGGTGTTGGATTTCCCAGGACATTCTCATAGAAGTCTCAGGAGGCGAAGGGTTTATAGTAGGGTAAATACTAGCTGGCCGTATATTTTTAAATATTATTAAAAAATTAAAATTTTTATTGCAATTTCCAACCCCTCCCGACTTAATTAAACTTACATATAATAAAATCTATTAATTAAAAAAATTAAAAAACTATTGGAGGTCGTTTTTGACATCAGAAAGTAGCTTTATATAACTTTACCAAAGTCAAATCTGTGCCAAGGATTTCTCCCACACCGGGTCATATAAAACAAATATGCTTACTTCTTAACCAATATCCGGCGTGATTCGTTGCGATATTCGTTAGCTATGCCAGCTAACGAATATCGCAAAGCAATTATCACTCTTACGAAAGCAAGAGCGAGACTGGATTTTTTGATTAATTGTAGAAACATTGGGGTATTCCCCATGACGATTTACTGGGTGCACCTACCCCCAGGTAATGAACCTTTAATTAATAAGGTAAGACGGATGTGCCTAACAAAAGCTATCAGAGATACTAGAAAAAAGGTATATTCGATAGCCAATCTTTGTTTGGAGTTTTCACGCCGGATATTGGTTAAGAAGTAAGCATATTTGTGTCAAATCTGTGCACTACAACATTAGAACGATGAATTAAATTTGATAAAAAATCACATTAAAAAACAATTAAGTGTTAATCATGCATCATTAAAGGTAAATTAAAATTGCGATAAAATTTTTTCGCGCGGGTAAAAATTTTTGAAAAAATTTGGACCTAAAAAACATCCAAAAATCCAAAAAAAAAATTTTTCAGAGGGTCCAAACACCCAAGTTTTATGTAACACTATGGAACTTGCCTGAGTTATCTCGAGATAAATCCAGAAGAAAACTTTACTTAAAACAGTCAAAAATAAAAATTGGACGATTTTCGAAGAACCAAACAAACATTTAGAGGATATAAATACCTTGAATAAACAAATCAGAAAAATTATCCGTAATGAAGAGAAAAACTATTATAGCCTTCTGTTTTCCAATGTTAAATCTCCTTCTGACTTCTGGAAAAGTATTAAGATGTTACCCTTCCGGGTAACCAGGACAAAGAATAAGGCTAAAATAGATCATTTGAATTACGAGGGGAAAATAATAAATGATGAGCGCACTTTTAGTGATATTTTTGCCAAGCACTACGGGTCCTCAAACGGCTTTGCTCCAGATGTCTTCGGCAATATCAATTCAGAACAACATATAACAAATGTTAGTATTTCTAATACTTTCTTTTTGGAAAACACAAAAGCCTTAGAAGTCTATAATACTATAAAAGGTTTGAAAAACAGCACTCAAGACATCAGTTTCTTAAATATTAAAATCTTAAAACACATATCTGATATCTTAGCTCAACCATTATCGTATCTGATAAATAAATCTTTTGAAAATGGTTACTTTCCAGAAAAACTAAATCAAAACTTAGTTTTGCCATTATATAAAAATAAAGGATCAAAAAGTAAAATTGAAAATTATCGCCCCATAATAATAGTGTCAGTGTTGGCTAAAATTTTCGAGAAGATTTTTACAAGAGATTTTCAACTTTTATATACAGATTCCAGGTTATTCACAGAAACCAATATGCTTATAAACGAGGATTTTCGACGGTAGATGCTTTGTTGCATTTGAAACAATCAATAACGTCACAACTCGACAAATCAAAAATAGCAATATCAGTTTTTGTGGACCTTTCAAAGGCATTTGATAGCTTAAATCATGAGCTTTTGTATCAAAAATTGCAAACTGGTGGTCTAAGAGGGACTCCTCTAAGCTGGTTAAAATCATACTTGTCAAACAGAATTTACTTTGTAAAAATTGGACAGATTATCTCTAGCTCTTTTAGGCCAAATAAGGGTGTTCCTTGAGGTTCAATCTCGGGTCTACTGCTTTTCAATATATATATATATATATATAAATGATTTGTTTAACTATATACTAAAAGAGAATATACTGATGTACACTGAGGATCTAGTGATAATATTCTCGTACGAACGTTATAATTCTTCAGGAAAATTTAAATCACATTTTAAAAATTTTAAATAGTTATATAGAAAACAATGAATTAGTAATTAACAAAAATAAAACTAAATTCCTCTGCTTTGCAAATAGGAATAAAATAATCAATCCGCATCACCTAAAAATTAAAATAACTGATTATAACATAGAAAAAGTAAATGCTATTAAGTTTTTGGGAGTAACTTTTAATGACAATCTGTGCTGGAATAAACATATAGATGATGTTGCACTTTCCCTGGCAAAGTATACTGGGATAAATAAGAAAATTCAAGCTTTTTTAAGTACATCACTCTCGAAATGGCTGTACCACACTCGCATTGAATCTAGAATAAGATATGGTATCAATGTATGGAGAACCGCATCTCTATACGCTGTTAATAAACTTCGGACGACACAAAATCGTTACACGCATTCAATTTATAATTTAAACTTTATGGAATCAGTATCCGAACACTAACGCACCGAAAATATTGACGAGATTAGTGAAATTTACAAGAAACAGATTCTATTGGAAGGCTTCAAATACAGTACAGCGTCGTTTATCCGAAAGCATTCCAGTCGGCAAATTTAAATTTTCGCAAATGCTGTGGCACTGCAATCTTTGGCTATATACTCCAATATTTTTTCATTGGTGCGTGTGTTTTAGCTGGCAGCACTGGCACTTTTGTCTGGTGTTTTTCTGAGGACTGTTTGTCTTGCTGAATCGAACGCTTTTGATACTAAATCAACTTCTAAAGTATTGTTATTTTGGTTTTTATATTTTTCAATATATTTATTTTGTTTGTACAAAATTAAAAAATAACTTTTAACAATACAATAGCCACAATTATTATTTTAGAAAGTTTTTGTTACGCTTAACATCGACAAAAATTCAACGTGAAGTGACACGCAACAGATAAAAATTTCAACATGGGATAGATTAATATATTTTTTAGTACATAATCGGTTATCCGAAAAATAAGTTATCCAAACAACCCCAGTCCCCAATTGATTCGGATAAACAACGCTCTACTGTTTATAAAGGGAAAAAAGAAAACAGCTTCCTCGGAATTGGTATAGGCGAATGTCGCGGATCAACACAAGATACTTGTATAATTCATGAATATAGTCTTCCAATTGTTAAACTAGAGGTGGGGAGATCTGCACCAATCTTTCAACTAATCTTCTATTAGAATAGT
Source organism: Centruroides sculpturatus (assembly GCF_000671375.1). Taxonomy (NCBI): domain Eukaryota; kingdom Metazoa; phylum Arthropoda; class Arachnida; order Scorpiones; family Buthidae; genus Centruroides; species Centruroides sculpturatus. Next base: position 362,059 of record NW_019384424.1, on the reverse strand, counting down.
CTGTGCAACGATTTACGTAATGTATCAAGTTATGAAATCTTCAGAAAAAAATGGAAAAAATGGAAAAAAACTTAAGACGCGATGATATTTGTTCTTAATTACAGTGGTACCTCAGGTTACGAACGCCCCAGCATACGAAATTTTCAGGATATGACATGAAATTCAAACATATTTTTGCTCCACGATACGAACAAAAACTCACCATACGACGTTACATTAGTTCGCATTTTTCATTTGTTTTTCTTACTACAGTTATTTTTTTTAATGTATTACTTGGCTTTAATTTCAGTATGTTTTTCGCGTTGGAACGTATTATTTGGTTTTACATGTAATCGTATGGGAAAAGATGATCCACCTTACGACATTTTCATGATACGATCTCAGTTTCGGAACGGATTAATTTTGTATCCTGAGGTACCACTGTAATTTTCTTTCTCGGCTCGCATCCTGTTTTTGTTTTTTGTTTTTTTGTTGGTTTTGTTGATTTACTGTAAGATGCTTGTAAAAGGCCAACCTGGCTAGTGTCTTTTGAGAAATAAAATAAAATAAAATAAAATAAATATTTTAAAAGACATACAAACGATGATAGTACTACAATGACACAAAGTGGTTTGGCCAACTAGGACCCAGAGCCAACAGGAAAGCCACGATTTTGAGCAGAAAGCCTACCATCACCCAATCTATAATCAAAACAATTGTTTTGATCGTGTTGGATGATTCTTTTTTCTCAGTCAAGTGCTAAAGGTTTTTTGGGAAGATAAAATTCTGTCCTTTGTAGCAAGAGTGGGGTTGGAAAAGAGAACGACACACATTAGAATTTTGAACCATACCCAAAACAAAGTTTTTCTGCCTCTGCATACAAATGTTTGTTTAATTAATATAAAATGTATTTCTATATTGTATAGTTTAGAAAGTGAATCAAATACAGGTAACCCCGTATAAAACGGCACTTCTATAGCACGGATTCACTCTAACACAGTTCAAGAATTGGGAGCATCCCCCGTATAACATGGTGTTTTTATAGCACGGGTTCACTCTAACACAGTTCGGTAATTGGGTAAAACCCTCGTACAACATAAAATGTAATAAAGGGTGCGTTCTTTTATACCTCTGCGTGAGCATTCTAATTGTTTTCGTGGCTACTTTGAACGCTCTTTCAACAAATAATCCATTTAATGGTTAAGTTTTACAATTGGGACCCTTCTTTAGCCTCTAAAAGTTCATTTTAGAATTATAGATTCCTCCACACGATACTATCGATAGTGCAGGTGCCGCCATCTTTCTTTCACCGTCGTTCCTAAATGCCTACAAACAGCAGCACACTCCCGTTGCAGAGCAACCGCTATTAACGAATGCACCCACAAACTGTTACCAGTTGATGATGCTCATGCTGAGATCATCATATAAAATGAATAATCCTCTGGTAAAATATTTACTTAAATAATAAATAAGTATTTTACCTATGAATAAAATGAATAATAAATCCAATTTAAATAAGGATTTAACAACATGTTTTTTTTTTTATTTTTGGAACCTAACCCACCTTTTTGCACTAGTTCTTTGTTTCATATAACACAAATTCACATAACATGGCAATTTTCTGGACGTAACTCCATGTTATACAGGGGCTACCTGTACATCATTTTTAGTTACAATTTCATTATCAAAATGGTAAAAAATGTTATGCATTGAATATAATACAATTGTTAAAGCTGAACTAATCACTGCAGTTAATTTAATGCAGTGTTTTTCAACCTTCTTGAATATGCAACCCCTTTACAAGTTAAAAAATTCTGGCGACCCGCAGGGCCATATTAAAACTATGTCAGTGATTTTAAAAACTACGTATTTAAGTTTCTTTCTGTTGAGACCTAAATATCGATCAAAAAACTAATTGTACTGTAAAATAAACAGACACAGCCTTCTCACTGAAATTGTAGTTTTTTTATTGTAGTGTAGGACCTATAAACACTTGTCTTTTTCTTTTACCCGCGACCCCCATGTATGGCTTTGCGACCCACCTGGGGTCGCGACCCACAGGTTGAAAAACACTGATTTAATAAATTAAACAATGCATCTTTACAATAGATAAGATTGTAGAAATGCTAAAATTTTCATTCTGATTAATAGCCCATCTTCAGGTGTGAAGAGAGTTAAGAAAAAACATTAGTGGAAAGATGGGTGTTAAGAAAGACAAGATAAAATAAATAAGCAAGAAGTAGATAATGGTGTGTGGTGTAAAAGAGTAAAAAGAAATTGTCAGGCAGAGGAAGGGAGTCCTTGTCTTTGCCATTTAAACATGTCTTGTAACAGTTTTATTAAGGATTTCATAGTAAACAGCTTCTTGTCTGTATTACTAATTTTTTGAAAAAATAGTTAACTAGAACCAATGAATCATGCTATGATTATAATTAGCCTGATTCATTAATTCTAGTTAACTACTTTTAAAAAAATAATGGCTAGAATTACAGAAAGAGTTTCAAAGTCCGTTACATATTATTTAGTTGGCATCAGGAAACAGCATCAGGTTGAACATTGGTGCTGTCCTCTTTTGTAGTCCAAACAGTCTAGAATTGTCACCTAGAGACGAGTAAATCAATCAAAAAGTGGCAGAAAGTAATGATGACCAATTAAAATGCACGACTGGAGAGGGAACCTTTTAGAAACTTGTATCTCAAGAATACAAGGTTCTTTGGCAAGATTCCACACTTTTCATCAAAAATACATCCTTCTTTCACAAAGATCAGCTCTTTATAAAGACCTTTTTTCTCCAAAATCTTCAACAAGCTTTTCCTCAATTGTCAAGACATAAGTTCCTTCCTTTCTTTGTTTAATTTTCTTTATATATATTTCTTTATTATAATTTACATATAATTGAAACTATCAGTTGACAAAAGATTTCCACCTCCTGAATAACATAGTTTATCTCAAAATACAATCAAAAATAGCAAAAATAAAAAACTAAGTAAAATCTTTTTTAAATTTATTTTAAAACAAAATAAACAAATGATAAAAGGGAATAAAGATCATAAATTATGAAGAAAGCATTAACAAAGATGTTTACTGTATATTGTATAAAATCTTGATGAACATTATATGTTCGATGGGCAACATATAATCAATGGATCGATAAAAAAAGAATCTGTGACTTAATGCTAAATGATAAAAAGGTGTATGTATACAAGACTGTGATCTACTTATTCTGGAAGGAACTTTCAACATGAGCCAGTAATTGTTTATGATGTCATTAAAATATTTATAGGTTAAAATTCAGTCAAAATGATTCACTCTTCCTTTAGAACTATTAGTCTGACTCTTGCAACATTGGCATTGTTAGTGTACAGGAGATGGCAAAATTTGTTTATAAGGAAGTAAACTTTTTGTATTTCTTTAATAACTTTGTTTAATAAAGAAGGAACTGTCATTGCCCAGATTAGTAAGCAATAATCTATTAAAGACTGTAAGTTTGTAAAAAATATCATCCTTAGTACAGTTTTTGATGACATGGGTCTACAAAATCACCATAAAATTCCTCGGCAGATTGCAATAGATTTTGCAATTTTTTCTATATGACCTTTGAAGGTTAATTTATTGTCAAAGATTACAGCCAAGTCACTAAACAAAGTTACATAATTTAGAATATGATTATAAATGTAAAAATGAAGAAGTGGTGGACCTCTAATCAGAGAGAAACACATCACTACAGTTTTACGAATATTGATTCTTAAATTTACTTCACTAAAAGCCAAAGAAAGAATTTTAAGGTCATTTGTAGAACTTTAGAATCATCATTTAGGAGTTTTTCACATCAAGCGAGGAACAATGACTTTGACAAAATTCTTTTAATCTATTTCATCCTGTTTTATCAAAAATTTCTGCTTTATTGCTAAATTACTTTTGCATAATAATCTGAAATGGTATGACATGCACTCATTTCATGGCTTAAGTAAGCAACTCATAGTCAGATTCAGATATTGCTTTATCTGCTTTTCGGTTGCATTACTTATATGCTTATCATTTGGTAGATCTTATATGGTTGTATAAAATTTCTTCATATATTATTTTTTCTTTTTAAATAGTATAAAAATATCACACATATACAAAGAAAAAATTTCTTGCTTTTGTTTTTCTTTTCTGTCATTCACAGCAGTGACAGTCCAAAACAAGAATTCTCACACATGGACCACCTTTTCTTTCATGTTCAATTTGCATGTTTCAATTTGCATTCATGTTTCAATTGCTTTTCATGTTTCAATTTGCATTCTATTGTGGAGGCTCCACCTCCACAATAGAATGCAAATTGAAACAGCATCCTCTGGAAATTTTGCCAATATCACTGGTGTGAACGACAAGCAGGATAGAAAAGAAAAATGAAAGCAAGAAATTTTTTCTTTGTATATTTGCAATATTTTTATATTTTTTTAAAATTAAATACCATCGACCAAATTTTATATTTTTATAATTATCCATATTATTAATTACATATTTTAATCTTTTAACATAATTTATTTATTTTTCTCATTTATATATCTTCATTAATTTTCAATAAAAAACAGCTAAAACCTTAGTAAATCCTGTATAAAAATTTAATTTAATTTTAGAAATATTTTAACATTTTAGAACAATGCAGATCTTCCATCAGGTCATTTATGTTCTGTAAATGAAATACACTGAAGAATGCATTTTAAAATTTAAAACTATCGTATATTATTACATAATTGTTATTTTTCATTTTCCTGTTCGAAAAATAAAATCTATTTAAATGCTATCAGAAATTTTAAATCCGTGGATTATTTTTTAGAATGTACTAGTTTAGAATGTTTTTTATATGGAACATTCAATTTTTTCTTTTTAAAAACAAACGAAAGCCTATTAATAAGGCCAAAAACATTTTCTTCTCATTAAATACTGCTGGAAAGTGAAAACATTTTTTTGCTGATATATAATGTACATACTGGATAACTATAATATATATAAAATGCACCTTTAATAATCCAGTAAATAAATATTAGTATTAGAGATCTTTGAAACGCACAAGAGGACTGGTTGCATCAACCATAGGGATGCAAACACATTAGCTACTGCATGGCAGTCCTCTTACAAAAATTAATGTTATTAAGAGACATTTTTATTTTTTATTTTAGTTTTCTTTTATTACATAGCATTTTCAGCTTAATTTATATTATTGATTGCAACTACATTTTCCATTATTTATATTTTCATATTTATGTTCTATTTTGGTGTTCTATTTTTTATGTTAACTGAGTAAGATCATTAAAAAACAGTCGAAAATGTTTTAAAACTAATATTTATTTGCTGGATTATTAAAGGTGTGTTTTATTAACATATTTTTGCATAAATTTGTTACCATATTATTAGTTTTGTTCACAATTTATATAGCTTTTTAGCTTTTCTTAATAAATTTACCTTTATGTCCATCCATTCCACCAATAATATATAAACTACCAACGGTAGACTTTCTCGGTTTGGTACGTGGTGACTGTAACATAGATCGTCTTTCGGGAAGCAGATGATACTTAAGTGCTTCCATAATTAAATCTTGACACATACGATCCTCCCTAAATAAGGGATTGGCCTCAACATGGTCTGCAATAAACTAAAGAAATATAAATTAATGATTTATACATTAAAAAAAAATCTAAAGAAAATTACAACTATTATATAACAACTTTAAGAATAGTGATAATCCATTTTCAGTTTAAATTCATGTATAATGGATATCCAACAACTTGTTATATTGTACAAAAGAATTCATCCTACATTAATAGAACTTGTTAGTTGGCATAGTCATCTTCTATAAAATCATTGTGTACATTTATGCATTCACTCCATCTATGCTTCATGTGTGTTAAATTTCACAATACTAGATGTTATCGTAAAACTAATCTGGTTGCTCAAAAAGCCATTCTTTTACTAGAGAAATCACCTCCCTATCACTATTCAATTGCTGCACACAAATTGTTGCTGTTGAGAACATATCACATAGGAAACACTTTCAGAGGAAAAAGATTGTTTTATTAGTGTGAATGGATATGCATTTCGGGCTTAATGCCCCTCTTCAGTCCTATTATTACATATTTATCAGTATATTGATTACAGGTTTACAAATTTACATAATGCACTGAAAAAATTAGGAAACACGTACAATTGTTTATATAATAAAACTTAATTACCTGAGATAGTGAAAGTTAAACCAACATGACTCGTAAGAAGATATACACATAGTTGAAAAAGGAAAAAGGAGCTAAAAATTCTTTTGACTCCACACATATACACATTATGATAGTATAACATGTGTTAAAATAAAAAAGGGGTGAACTTAAATCTAAAATTAAATATATATTACGAGGTAGAATTTTAAAAATTATTAACGGAATACCCGTAAGGTGTGAAATAATTCTGATGAGATGTGCAGAGAACAGACAAGATATGAGAGGTTAAAAAGAAGTGAGTAAACCTTGTAACATACACTGAAAGTTTGGTTGATTTGCACAGTGGGGTATGATAGAGGGAGGGGGTAGAACATCTTAATGGGCTTTGCTACTTAAGAATGGCTGCCAGATGTCATTTATGACTGCACCTGTATTTAAGTTTATTCTGTGTGTTTCTTTAGTTATAATAATTTCAATGTGTTCATATAATTTTCTTTTAATATATTTTTTTCTCTTTTAAGTATTCTGATGCTGTCAAGTGAGATCTCGCAGCCAGTTTGGTTGCAACAATTGGCAACTGTAGAGTTGGTGTAATTATACTTCACGGCTCTTATATGTTCTATAATATGGGTTTTAAATGCTCTGCTGGTTTCACCTATGTAATAGTATTTAGGATGGCACATACAAGCAAAGCTGTAAAAAAGCTTATTATTTAATAAAACGTCTATGTTATTATTAGTTTGTTCTTTGGTTTTTAGAGAATTTTTGATTTTATTGTTTAGAGTGGATGCTAAAATGATATTATATGATGTTAATATCCTTTGGATGTTTTCAAAAATAGTAGGGATATATACATACTATTTTTATACTTAAAATTTATAATTCTTATTCTATTTTCATATTTTATTTCATTTCATTTTTGTTAGAATTTTAGATTTTAGAATTTTTGTTATTTTTACATATAATTTTATTTTTGTATTCTTTATATTAAAATGTTTAAAATTTTAATGTTATATTCTATTTAAATATTAACATTCTATATTTGATATATTCTATTTTGAAACAGTTTATATAACCTAAGTTCCAAAAATCAGTCACATGATGATGGCCTGTACATTAGGCTGAAAACATTTGTGTATAGCAAATAAACGCTTCTCAGTAGTCCAAGATGTTTATTGACGACTTATTCTTTCTGTTGAGTATTGGTTCAGTTGTTAATCCATATACTGTATTTCCCCTACTTGTTCATTTATTTGGTATCCAGATCTTAGTAATAGACCCAACATTCAACCATAGTTATCAAATGGCTGACAAATTATAATCATCTTTGTTGCATAACTGCAACATCTGAGCAGAAAATTGTTCTTGTTTTTGAACAGGTTTGAGAAATCAAAGAACTCATCTTGTAGAAACTTGTGAGATGTTAAATTGTCAGAGGTTAGTACTCATGGATCTATAACTAATATGAACTTCATTTGTGATAGCATAGATGGTAATGCTCCTGTCTGACAGAACCTGGGACTCAACTTTCTGCACAGTTTTCTCATTCACCAATGTTTATAACTTCCACTTCTGGATTCATCTTCCAGGCACGAATCACCAGTTTAAAACAGTTTTTCCTTTTGTCACCATATCATATGACAGGCACTCATTTCTATAGACTGCAGACATCTCAGCATAGATGGCAATGACAGTTTTCCTCCACAAATTCAGGGAATTGATGACAGATGTACTTCCAACTTATTGATCATGGCATTTTATTCACTTAAAGTCCCTCTGGCAGTCGTGACAGGAAGTCAAGTCACACAACCGACACGAGTCAAAAAGTCAGAAAATCTTCAGGCATAACCTGTTAGTAATAATTTTCTTTCTGTGCAACATGAAAAACTTTTTTATATCCTTTGTATCTTCAGATCACTGAACCTCTGCAGCTTACAGCAAAACATGTAAAATGTATGTTTCCAGTGATAGAGAAGCATGTTTTGTTATCCTTGATGTTCATTTTGGTGTTCTGGAAATGTCTGTTTTGGGATGACAGATTTAATAATAGGTTAGTGTATGTGGGATCAACCAAGCGCTCCCTTCGTAAACGTCTCCAGGAGCATAAATATGATATAAATAATAATAAGCACACCACCCTTTCAACCGTAGCCACAGAACCTGGAATAACTGTTGATCTACAGAATGCCCGTCTAATTAGGCTATCACATCGTGTAGACCAACTAAGGATTATGGAGACCTTAGAAATTTATAAAGTGGAATTAAACAACACATGTATTAACTCCAAAGACACAGTCAACATCTCTAGTGCATGGAAATTTTGCTATGAAGGAACAACCCATAATTGGATGTAATATGGTTTTATTACAAGCGCAAATTACGCAAGCTTTGATGTCATCGAAGCAAGAGCGTGGTGTTCTATATTTTTTATATTAATGTTGACGTTCTAGGATTTGAATCGCATTTATTCGGTTCCTGTTCGATTTCGTACTGTTTGAATTTATTATAACAGTGGCCTGAAGAAGACCCTGGTAGGGTTGAAAACGTTTGCCAAGAAGAATAACACTGGAGATTGAAAGGTTTTTATTCAGGTGAAGAGAGTTCTGGAAATAATTCACAATTTAAAAGCAATGTTAAATAATGCTAATAAATATTATTTTAAACATTTTAAATAAGCTAGTTTAATCAGAAAACACATTTTTAAAAATTGATAAAAAATATATTTAATAAGAATTTAATTGACCATTTTCAAAATAAATCAAATTTCTGACATTTCCAGCAAAGAAATATATGAACTTGACATCTTTATTGCTAATAGCTTTAACAATAACTTTTAAGTAAAAGTCAATGAAATTCTTTTCCATAAAGTCCATTAATATGACTGACACAGATTTTAGTCAAAAACAAATTTGAAGTAATGCAGAATGCAGAATTAGTACAAATTATTATTAAATTCACATTATACACATTAATACATTTCTTTCACTTAAATATACATTTTTATAAATACATAGTTAGATAAAGAATATTGTTAAAGACTAAATAATGAAAATTTAATGCTTAAGTTGGCATTTTAAAACTGTTTTAGTTTTTCAATCAAAATACCATTTAATCAGAAAAATTCCAATTACAGTTATCAGTTTTAGTTGAGATAAGATGTATGACTGATTAATTAATCGCTTTCCTGAAGTCTTTGTTTCTCTGAATTATGTAAAAACTTTTTCTCCTTAATTTTCATCAATATTCTGATTCACTGCAAACTGAAGACATCTAATTCAATAATATTTATGCTTTCTTAAATACAAGCAGTCCCTGAGTTGTGATTGAGTTACACTCTAGTTTCATCCATCATACGTTGAACATGAACTAAGTAATGAAAATATATCATTCTTAAGGCCACAAGAAGCTTATATATATATATACAGTAATGAAGATATAATTATAAGGCCCACAAAAACAACCTTTGATGTCTTTAGTTAACAAAAGAATACATCTCTCTCTGTCCTAGCATTAGTCCCGCTGTGGTGCAGGGTCCACTTTTTGGCATGCCAATCTCCACTTCTTTCGATCCAAGGTGTCCCCCAGGGTGACACCCACTAGCCACATATCATCCCTTATCCTGTCCATCCAGCATTTCCTGGATGGACAGGATAAGGTTATCCTGTCCATCCAGGAAAAATGGCCACCCATCTCAACCCAGCTGGACAGTGCCGCGAGGGCACTGTCCAGCTGGGTTGAGATGGGTGGCCATTTTTGCAACAGATTGTTCACTGCTTCTGACAACATGGCCATACCAGTGTAGGCGATTCTCACACATTTTCTCAATAATTGGCACCACTCCCATGATCTTGTGAACATCTCGCATTTGTCATCATCAAGTATTTGCAACATGGTCAAGTCTAGTGAGTCCTAATGACCAGCAAAGCATTTTCATCTCCATTCCATGAAGAGCTTGCTCATGCCTTGCAGTCACCACCCAGCCCTCTGTCCCATACAATGCCACCGGTCAGACGACAGTCTTATAGATCTTTGATTTGAATCAAATGGGCATTTTCCTGTCACAGAGGGTGTCTCCATCAGACGTAAGCAAGGAGCCCAGGTATTTAAACTAGATGGTTTTTGTGAGTTCTTTGCCACTGACATTGATAGTGCCAGAATTTTGCTGCCCACACTCAAGGTATTTAGTTTTCCCAAGATTCAGTCACAGGTCATTTGCCTCTAGGTGTTCATTCCATTTCTGTGTTTGGTGTTGCAAGTTGTCCTGAGTCTCACTGGTAAAGGCCACATCATCTGCATACAGGAGGGACCATGGGTGGGGCACTTGTATATCAGCAGTTGCTGTGTCCATACATAAAATAAAGAGCAGCGGTGACAGTGCAGATCCCCTGGTGAACTCCAACATTAATTGTAAATGATGGTGAAATTCCTGCAGCACATCTAACAGAACTTGAGACATTGTAATAAAGCATTTGGGTCCACTTCACATAGACTTTCAGGAACTTCATGGTTTCACATTGTAAGCCAAATAAGGTCATGTGGAACCCTATCAAAAGCCTTCTTGAGGTCCAGGAATGCCATATGTATGGTGCGGTTCTTTTCCTGATGCTTTTCAACAAGCATTTGTGTCGCATAGATTGCATCTGTAGTCCCACAGCCCCTGACAAAGCCACACTGGTTTGGAGTAATGGACACAATATTGTGGAGGTGATTATCTATGATGTATTTGATGATTTTTATTGTGTGACAGAGTAGGTGGATGGCTCGATAATTTGCACATTCACTGACATCACCTTTGGCTTTCCAGATTGGCACTGTGATGCTTGTCATCCAGGCACTGGGGGCTTTATTTCAGTTGTAATATGATTAAATAGTTCAGTAAAGGTTTCAGTTCCCTTGACACCAGTAACTTCCAGGCTTCAGCTGGGATGTCATCTGGATCTGTTGCTCTTCCGTTCTTCATCCTTTGTATGGCTGCTTTGACTTCTTCTTGTGCTATGGGCAGTGTAGGTCCATGAATAGGCTGAGACTCTGGGATAGGTGAATGGGAGGAACTTCTCATTGCATATGCCTGCAAAATACTCAGACCATTGATTTAGAATATCTTGCAGGTTTCGCAGGATTTAAACAAAAGAACACATCCTACATATAATTTTGAGAAAGCCTTCTCCAAAGTTTCTTTGAATTATCTCAGATAAATATCCTTTTGCATGCACATCATCTATGGATGCAAAATACAAGATTTTTAGCTATTTTAACAGATCACTTATCTGTTTCAATCTATTTGACTCATGGACAGATATTCATTGCATAATGTCTGACAAGGAAACCCTACGGCTTTGGGGAAATGGATTTTGATGATCATTGATGTAGAGGTAGTACACTCACATGGTGTACTACCTCTGTAAAATACTAAAGTGCAATACTTAAATATAATTGAGAAAAACGAACTTAATTAATTAATTAAGCGCTAAAGAAAACTTTAATTAATTAATTAATTAATTAATTAAAGTTTTCTTTAGCGCTTTATTTATAAGTTATGTGTACTTCCACTTGAGCATGTTGTGGCGTGAGTGGTAATGCTCCTGACTCATATGCTTCTGTGCTCGGGTTTGATTTTCTTGTTGTCTAATTTCCCCCCTTTTTTTATTCATAAATACTTATAATATATTTATTTACTCATTCATTTATTTCTTATTATTTATTAAATTTTGGTTTTTCTTTCTCGTTTTGACAAAGCAGTCATACGTCCAAGAATCAATCAAATGAAATTTATCAAAAATAGTTCCACCACGTTCAACATCTTTTTCCCATAATTTTAAATGATCCATTCTTTTCAAATGACTACATCCATTTTTTTTGTAATGTTTTTAGTTTCCACGTAGGGTGGGCTTTTGCTACTTTTAAAACTTTGATTTTATATTCCAGTGAAATATATTCCTCCATTCTATATATTTTTTTTTCATTAGGTACATAGTCATCAGATGAGTCATCTTTTACTACTTCGAAATTTCCTTCTGTACACTCTTCTTGGGCATAAATCAATTCGTCATCAATTATAAAGTTTTTTATCATTCAACACATCCAATGTATTATTGTATAATTCTGTGCCTATCAGCATATCATCTTCAGATAGTGTATCTGAAGATGTTGCAATTAAATTATTTTCAGAAAGTAAACTCTCATAATACACTACTCAATCTTTTAGCTGCTGCTTCAATACATCACTGTATAAAGAGTTATCATCAACAGTTTTTTCATCACAACGTGAAAAACTTGCTTCTCTTAATGACATTTTTTTAATTATAAAATAATTTTTAAAAATAAATTTCACTACACAAATATGTTTATTCGTGTCAAAATTCAGAAACAAACAGTTAAAGAGTGAGTGAAAAAACTATAGACCCATGTTCAAACCCGGTATAAGTAGCTCCCTCTCAACTTGACAATGGCAAATTTTCAAAGTAAAAAGATTAGACTTGGAATAGTAGAAATTAAAATAAATAAATTAATTACAAAATACCTGTACAGGTATCAAATAT
>NW_019384424.1:337278-345300 GCF_000671375.1 Centruroides sculpturatus | reverse complement strand
AGTTTCAACCGTCGAATCTTCATGTTCTGATTCATTATTGTTGAAGGATTTGCTGTTGTTTCCAGCTGTTACTTGATTCATGATGTCTGTCTTCATCTGGTGCCATAAATTGAACAGGGACTTGTCTGTAGCCTCAACATCTTCAAAAGAAACTACAGTCTCAAATAACCCCACTTTCTCAGGTCCCATGTATATTTTTAATGTTTCAAAACCAACTCTTACATCACTTTTCGTGAGAGTACTGTCTGACTTCTTCTTGCACATTATTTTCCTACTTAGCATACCGGGTGCTGTAGGATCCCATGGCACCAAACCATGTTTTGTCCACTATTGAAACACCTCATTTCAATAAACGGACATTCACGGTTTAATAGTGAACACCCCCTGTCCATGACTAGACAGAGTAACCAAAAAATGCTTGAATCAATACTGTATGTTACTTAACATTAGGTGATTTAATTTTTGACTTGATACTGATTAAAAGTGAAAAGTTCATTTTCACTAGTTGTGGCGACCTCTTGTCCACTACTAAAAATATACAATATTTTTGTTTCATTAGTGGACATCTCATTCAATTGACTTGGAAAATAAAAATACTATCAGGAAGGTCTTAAAACATACCAACGAAGCTCATATTAATAGTATATCACCAAAAAACTTCCGTGAAACTAACTGTTAATACAGCAAGCGTGATTTAAATTACCTAGACCTTAAGGAAACAGACAGCAGACTCACTTGTCTTCTTATATCAGCAGGAATGCCATCACTAATGAGCGCGGGAAAACATCCCATGATGGACTAGAAAAGGATCAGTGCGAGTTACCACTACTAGAGGGTTCTGTCTACTGAATGATTTGTATGTTTGAACAGTGAAGCCATCAACAACCTTATTACTCATATTTGAAGTTCAAAGTGTCCACTACTAACACAGTGTCCACTACCGGTGCGTTTACCTTACATGTTCATCACTGCCCTCAAAATCTTTACAAACTTCTTCAATCCTATCTTAGCAACAGGAGTGCAGGTGTTTATACAACACAAAATAACATAGTCATACCCATCACACGAGGCTGTCCTCAGGGATCCAGGTCTGGTCCTGGTCTCTGGAACATAGGCCTATAACTCTATTCTGCACTTAAACGACACCCTGCCTCCTGGCTGCAGCATACAGGGCTATGCGGATGACACAATTATCCTAGCTTCACATATGAACAGTGAATGCTTACAAGACATATGCAACGACATTCTCAATAACATTCACCAGTGGAGTATTAAACATAGACAACCCATTAGCACAGATAAATGTGAAAGCATGATAGTAGGTAGGAACACGTCACTCATCAGGAAGCTTACTCTTCAAATAGGTGCTCACAGAATAAAGCAAACAACAGAAATTAAATATTTAGGCGTTATTCTTGATGAGTGACTTAACTTCATACCCCACATCAAATACATCATGGACAAAGCTAAAAGGATGGCCAACGCCCTCATTAGTATTGCTAGGAACACGTGAGGCTTTGGCCCTAATGCTACTAAGCTTAAATGCAGGAACTATTCTATTCTCAGCACCGGGATGAAAATCACGTCACACTATCAGAACCTGTGACCGGTGCTCTATGCGTATATGTTAAATATCACTTGACAAACGTTTTCGAGCGTTCTTGTTCGCTCTTCTTCAGGACAACTGAAAGAATTGCCTAGACGGAGTGTATATTATTCTTCTCTAGGATCGGGTGTCGGTTCTGAGGGGGTGGGTCGCTTCTGGCATGTGCTGCCGTGCGGCGGGGGGAAGCGGCGGGTTGGCGTCCAATAGTGATTGCCAGGCCAGAGACAAGGTCACTTCCTCTTTCCGGTTAATGCAGGTGGTTAGCCGGTCGGCGTTGTGGATAGCCGCGGCTTCCAGCCATCTGAGTTGCTGCTGGTGGGGCGTGTTGACAATAATGGTAGCCCTCTCAAAGTGTACTTCGATTTCAGGGTCCAATGCATATGTGGCTAGAGCTGTGGTCAGCCTCCCGTGCCAGATATCTGCTTGGTGTTCACGTAGGCGGGTGTTTAAGGAGCGTTTGGTTGAGCCGATGTATAGTAGTTCCGCGTTTTGTCTATTGTCACGGAGCAGGATAGAGTAGATTCCGGGGAGTCTGGTGCGATCAGGAGGGTCCTTATCATTCCTTAGGATGCGGAAAATCGCAATTTTTCAGTTCTTTTCAGGCAATTCTTTCAGTTGACCTGAAGAAGAGCGAACAGAACGCTCGAAAACGTTTGTCAAGCGATATTTAACGTATACACATAGAGCACCGGTCACAGGTTCTGATAGTGACGTCAGCTACTAAGCTTATTTACAGGGGTGCAATTCAGCCAGCACTCCTCTATGCTGTTCAGGTCTGGGGCCACATGGCTGCCAAAATCCATAACTGTAAAAATACTGTTATCTTTTTTTATCCAACACAATGTAGTGCAACTTAACAATCACCTGGCTTTCTTTCACCATTATTCTAGTTGACCCTACACAGGTAATGCTCCTTTGTTGAGTTGTATGCATTTTTCAAGATGAAGTCAGCCGTTTCTGTTTCTATAACTTGTTTATCAACTTGAAACTGTGTCGTGTTCTATTTCTATTGTTTATCCAACACAATGTAGTGCAATTTAACAATCAAGTTGATAAACAAGTTATAGAAACAGAAACAGCTGACTTCATCTTGAAAAATGCATACAACTCAACAAAGGAGCATTACTTGTGTAGGGTCAACTAGAATAAAGATGAAAGAAAGCCAAGTGATCGTTACTACAATGTGTTGGATAAACAAAAGAAATAGAACATGACATGGTTTCAAGTTGATAAAAACTGTTATCTGTTCAAAGAATTGCAGCTCTCCACATTTGTAAGGCTTATAGGACTGCACTCACTAGTGCCCTTTTGGTAATGTCAGTATTGACACATATCGACTTAGAAATTAAATGCATTATTTGGCAGGAAAATCTCATCACCTTACCCTGGCGAGATTATAGCAACTCGGATGTCGACACAGTAATTAGAGTAAGTAAGAATCCCCCCAGTTTGACCTTGATTGATGATATCAAAAAATTCAGCATTGACAAAAATACCCTCCCGACTTACAATTACCACCCCTTTGCCCCTAACATTTACTTCAAAGATCCAGATGATCATCCCATGTTTAGGATTTACACTAACGGTTCCAAGACGGGTGATGATGTGGGTGCCGCTTTTGTAGTTTACTCCGACATAGGCCACGAGCTTCACAACGCATGCTTCCATCTAGGTTCACACTGCTCAATAGCATAAACAGAAACTTTAGCTATTTATATAAGCTTAATTCACATTAGGCATAGGAAGGACAAAAGACACTATTTACACTATTGCATTTATTCTGACAGTAGGGTAGCTTTACACAGGATTGAGAAGTCTGATAGCCACTTAAAACTCGTCCACTTCATACACCACATTCTCAGACACTTAGACAACAACATTAGAATAGATTTCCAATGGGTCCCAGGTAATGCGGGGGTTCTCGGCAATGAGACTGCAGACCATCTTGCCAAACAACCTTCAAAGTCTTCAGTCACTAGTACTTTCAGTTACATTCCTACCTCATACATCAACAATCACGTCAAGAAGCAAATCTTCATTCTCTGGCAAAACAGATGGGACCACGACACTACTGGTAGACTCACCTACACTTTCATCCCCAAGGTTGACACTACTACAATTCTTTGCCACTTTTACCCTAGTTACACCCTCATTCAGCTACTTACATGACACAGCAACTTTAATCAATACTTGCATAGATTTAACCTTGCAGACAATCCACAATACGATTGTGGTATTCAGGAGGACCAAACACCATGTCACTTAGTTTTTCGCTGCAATAGGTACAATCACATTAGGGATAGTTTAATGAGAGCTGCTATTCTTGAAGGATACAACTGGCCTTGCATATCCACACCAACTCATTCACACACGTACAATGTTCCATCATCTACTCACATTTATATCCCTTAGTGAGTGCTCCTGGAGTGAGTGCTCTTCAGAGCACTCACTAAGGAGCACTCCAGGAGCACTCACTAAGGGTTATAGATGGCAATTAGCTTTTCCTTTCTTTGTTTCAATTGTCAGTATATAGCTGCCTTTTAACTTTGTATTTTAATTCTTTTTTCTGTCTTCTCTTTCAGTCTAAATTCGGTTAGTCCTAATTGTAAGTTGGATTAGGACTCTTAGCTTGGTTTCCAATTAGGATATGATAGGTTAGGTTAAATTAGATTAGGGTTTGTTAGCTTCAGTGCTCTGGTTAGGTTTGTCTTAGGTTATGGTAAGTTAGTTTAGTTAGTGAGTAAGTTAATGTTTAAAAAAGAATAAAATAAAATACTTATACTAATAAACACACCTGATTCATATTTGCCAAGTTTTTTCTTTATTCCGAATGTTTTCAGCCTATTTGGATAGGCCATCTTCAGGCTTTTACATTCATCATTCCAAATGGAACCATTTGTTCGAATTTCATTTGAATTTTAACTTTATAAGAATTAGTAATTCAAAGTTAAAACTGGAGTTTATAGGAATTAGTAGTTTAGACTCATTTAAAGTTGATATAATTTTTGTTTTTATTCACTGTTAAATTGCAACATGATTTGATATTATATTTTTTTTATTTATTTTTAAATTTTGTTTTTCGCATTTTTGTTAAGTTGCAACACATTTTGATATTATTGTTAGCTATTTATTTACTATTGTATATACATAAGTTGTTAAAAGTTCAAATTCAAATGAAATTCAAACAAATGGTTCCATTTGGAACGATGAATGTAAAAGCCTGAAGATGGCCTATCCAAATAGGCTGAAAACGTTCGGAATAAAGAAAAAAACTTGGCAAATATAAATCAGGTGTGTTTATTAATACAGTAGAACCTCGAAAACTCGACCTAATGTGGACCGAAGGGTGGCCGAGTTTGTGAAAATGCCGGGTTATCGGGAATGGGGTTAAAAAAAATAAGTACGAGTGTTTCCTCAGAAAATACTGTACTGTACTTGTATGTATTGTTTACTTGAGAATACAACAGAGAATAAACTGCCCTAGAGCCTTTACTACATGAAAATGAAAATTAATGAATACACTGTGTACAGTAATTTACCTGATAAGACAGACCTCAGAAAAATACTTTATGAGAGCTTTTATACTTTTATAAAGCTGTCTATAATGAAAATTAATTAACTAAGGATTTTTTGCCCTGCCAGGATGTGGCCGAGTTATCCAGAGTGCCGGGTTATCGAGAGCCGAGTTTTCGAGGTTCTACTGTATAAGTAACTAATATTGCTGAGAAAAAGATAGATAGATAAAATAAAATAAAAATAAATAAATGAATAAATAAAAAATAATAATAAAACCAAAAAAAAATTGGGGTCTTGCCCATTTGTCTCGTCTAGTTTGTCATTGTGTTCATTTACTTTTCGTGCTGTCTGTCTAACTGTTAGGTAGTATTAAGATTTGCGATCACGTTCAGTTTTATTGGTATTAAGTAGATATAAGTCTTCCTACTAACAGCCATTTGGCACTAACTTCTACACTTAGCTATTCGTGGTGGCACTCAATTATTGGTGTTCACTACACTCAGGTTTACTTTTAGATCCTTTGGGGGACTACGGCCTTGTAGTATAAAAACTGCATACCAACATCAAACAAAGGGTATTGTAGCCATATGTATGCCATTCAGAGAGATCCTACCATTCTCTACTGTCTATCTCCTCTCCCTCCTTCTTCCCTTCCCCTTTCCCTTACCCTCTTTTCTGCCGGCTAAACACTTCATGTACTGTACAGCCAATGTCTTTCTTGTATGTATGTATGTATGTATGTACGTATGTATTTATTTATTTATTTATTTATTTATTTATTTATTTATTTGAGTTGTAGTGTGTGCTATTTATTTCTTTGAAGCTTTTTCTTTGTTCCTGCAAGAGGACTACTCTAAAAATAGAGACTTCCCCACAAGTTAATTATTGAATGAAAATTATCACGTGACAGCTGACATTGTGCTGCCTTTATTTAGTGAAGAAATCATACATTAATTATAACAACACACTTGAATTTTTTGCCAAGCATAGATTATTTTATTCTCAAATGTTTTCAACCTACTTATTTTAGGCCATCTTCAGGTTTACGATTACCATTCCAAAATGGAACTCAATGTTTTTTGAATATGTTTCATTTTAAATTTAAAAGATTTTTACAATAATTGTGTATATTAAATAAATGAAATAATAAATCAATAAATAACAGTAAATAAAATAAATTAAATAGCATAAATAAATAACACAATAACAAGGCTACGTATAACAACTATAAGCTTTAAGGGTTTTTAATCCCCATGCTTTTTTCTATCATGTACTTCCATGCTATTGGAAGCATATTAGCATCCTTGGCATTTAGACAACGGTTTTTCATTTTACTTTTATATATTTCCATTTTTCCCATTTCTAATGTAATGAATGGAGATTTGACCGTTTTAATGATTTTTGCCTCATCCCATTTTACTTCACTGCACCATGACTGCTAAAATGGTGTTGTTTTGCCTTTTATTAATGTTGTATTTGTGTTCTCGAGGACGTATTGCTAACTTTCTTCTGGTTACACCCATATAATCCTTTGTTATTCCTAATTCATGATTCTCAAATGGTATTTTATAAACTCCAGCTTTCTCTTGCATTTTTATCCTGTATTTATCGTCCCTTATTAAGCTATAGATGTTGGGTGCTCTTTTATATACCATTCTTGCATTTTTATAAGTACCCAATTCATTCATCACTCCTACTATATGTTTATTGTATGTGAATTTGTTAATTGTATCTACTTTAGTATATTTTTTGCCTTTATGTTGTCTGTAACCTTTGACCAGACCTTCTATTGTGGCAATTTTGTATCCTAGATTTGTTGCAATTCTTTTCATTCTACTAATCTCCTTAATACAGTCCTGAATGTTAGTGCAGTATAAAAACACTCTTCTAATAAGTGCCTTAAATGCTGATAACTTGTATTTATATGGATTGTTGGACCACTATGGTATATATAGGGGAGCACGTGTGGGTTTTAAATATACTGCTGTTTGTACATTTCCTTGTTTCAATTTTATATCAATGTCTAAAAAATGGAAATGAATATAGTATTTTTTGTTCTAATTTTAGTTTTAACCCATGGCCAATGTTATTGATTGCAAGTAAAAAGTCTTTAATTCGTGAGTTAGCTGTCCAAATTATAAACACATCATCTGCATAACATTTGTAGAATATAATGTCCTCTAAGAAATCTTTCAGGATGTCTTTTTTCCAGTTTACATATTACTAGTTCGCAAAGGTGTCCTGACATGGGACTTCCCATCGAGACACCTTTCTTCTGTTGTGTCACCCCGTTGAATCTAAAAAAGGATCGGTAATACATCAAGTCTGCTAGATTATTTAACTCCTCTGAGTACGTCAATAACATTGGATTGTGTTGGACCATAAATTCAACAAATGCATTGAAACAAGATAACAGATTCATGGATGGGTATAGACTTTCAAAATCCATCACTGTCCCTATTTCATCATTCATTAAAGTTAAGTCTTGCAACTCTTTTACCGCTTTATTTGGATCATGAGCCACATAATTATTTTCCTCTAGCATTTCATAAATGTACTTTTTTAAGCACTTCTCTAGTACAGTGTTTTTCAACCTTCTTGAATACGCGACCCCTTTACAAGTTAAAAAATTCTGGCGACCCCCCAGGGCCATATTAAAACTATATCAGTGATTCTAAAAACTACGTATTTAATTTTCTTTCTTTAAATATCGATCGAAAAACCAATTGTACTGTAAAATAAACAGGCACAGCCTTCTCACTGAAATTCTAGATTTTTTTATTGTAGTGTAGGACCTACAAACACTTGTCTTTTTCTTTCACCCGCGACCCCCCGTGTAAGGCTTTGGGACCCCCTTGGGGGTCGCGACCCACAGGTTGAAAAACACTGCTCTAGTATAT
>NW_019384424.1:303701-333430 GCF_000671375.1 Centruroides sculpturatus | reverse complement strand
CGTTTTAATTCAGAACTCGTTTACGTTGGTGCCACCATGAGACTTTTAAAACAGAGGATTAAAGAACATAAGTATTCTATTACTAAAAACGTGGACAGCACCGTCCTTGCAGCCTTTACTAAACATCAAGATATTAATGTACATTGGGACAAAGCATCCATAATTAGGACAGCCACCAACAAACAAGTCCTTAAACATATTGAAAAACTTGAAATTTACAAGGCGCATATTAACAAAGGATGCATCAACCATAGAGACGCAGATAGTCTATCCTGCGCATGGAAATCCTTTTACCACAACGATTAATTTTTTTGTTTTTTTTGTTTTACCACGATTAATTTCTTAATGTTTTATTTATAATTTTTTACGTTTTTTAACGTTTTATTTACGTTTTACGTAATTAATTTTAATTTTTAAACCGTTAAATTGCTTGCGTTCTATTTTACGTTCGTTTTCGTTTGAAAGAGGCTAAACTGAAGAAGACTACTAAATATAGTCGAAAACGTTTTTTATTTTATTAAATACTTCGTTGCTGGAATTACTAAGGTGTTTTTGATTATTTTAAGTATTTATATTCCAGTAAGTTATTTTATTTTAGAAAAAAAGACCCGCTGTAAAAAGTCTGTATCTGTATGAATGTGAAAAAAGTGTTCCTCCACCTCCTCCTCACAACATCTGACTACCTGGCATAATTGGTGTCTGCTCCATTTTCATTTTTTATGGTACAGTACGGTTATTTTATGCTGCGAAACAAATTATATGTTTTAACATGTATTTCTATGGGGAAAATGCGTTTCGTATAACGGACGTTTCACTTAACGGACGTGCACCTGGAACGGATTAAGTACGTTGTACGAGGCACCACTGTATTTTCTCTTTCACATTGCAAGAAACGAAATGTTTTGTGCCTAAAAAACCTGCAGACAGTCTTCTGTGAGTTTTTGACACACTTCCAGTTTTTCTAAAATATTCTTTGGCACAAGCAGGGCTGTGGAGTCAGAATCGGAGTTGTGGCGTTTTGGTGTTTTAGCCGGAGTCGAAGTTGTCAAAAAATCCGCCGACTCCGACTCCCTTTTACTTACCAACTTGTTATGTATATGAAACGGAGTCAGAGTCAGATGGTAATGAAAAGTCTGAGTCGGAGTCGGTAGATTTTTATGCAACTCCACATCCCTGGGCACAAGACAAGAAGCCCCCTTTACAAGTTTATACCTAAAAAAATTTTTGAAGAAAGCCTATTGATCAGTATTCTGCATAAAATCTCTAACTTCTTGCCAGAAACAAAGTTTCTCTTTTTTTTTTTGATGTAGGTAAGTGAAGCTCATGCTCTAAAAAACATTCACAGAAGCTGAAAACAAGATAACTAATAATTTACTTAGCGCTTCACTACTTCTTTCAGCAATTATTTCTTAATAAAAAAAAAAAACATTTTTGGCCTCTTCACCTGCCTTCTTCAGGTATACAAGCAGAAAAAAGAGTTTAAAAGATTTTTGAAGAATTCCATAGAATTTTAACATAGTTAGCGACATTGAAATGTTCTTTACATTCAAAAATTTAAATTAGCAATATCCAATGAAATCTAAACATAGTTCCTCTTCCCATCCCTCCAGGAAACTTATAGTGGAAGTGGTAGAGTTTGGCAAGAATGCAGGTCATCATGGATTTTTTTTTTTTTTGAAAACCCAATTTTAACTCTATGGCGATATTTTGGCATACTTCCAAAAAATGTAGACTTCTGAAATTTGACAAGCCATCTGAAGGTGAAAATTTGCAGTTAGAGAGAAGACATATCACAAATAATAATTGAATAAACCTTTTTATCATACAGGCGTTAATTACCAATGACTGTCGTCAGACCGACAAGCGCTGACGCTAATTATTTTCGTTATCTTCAGGCCGTTAAAATGGTTAAATTCCTTTTTTGATTACAAATAATTGACCGTTCCAAGCATATTAACGTTTCCGAATGGAAGCAACAGTAGAATAAAAATTAATTTTATTGTAATGAAAATTAATTTTTATTCTACTGTTGCTTCCATTTAAAAACGTTAATACGCTTGGAACGGTCAATTATTTGTAATCAAAAAAGGAATTTAACCATTTTAACGGCCTGAAGATAACGAAAATAATTAGCGTCAAAAGCGCTTGTCGGTCTGACGAGTCATTGGTAATTAACGCCTGTATGATAAAAAGGTTTATTCAATTAAATAGTCGGCGTGCTGTCCACTTTTGTATTATTCACAAATAATAATCCTGTCAATTTGTCAAGATTAATGATGTACACATACTGTATGTGGTCAGCAACAAAGAATACAGTGAATAAAAATGCATAAATTATGAGAGGTCTGCCATGCAATCCAAAATGTCCAATACACAACATCGTTAGGCCAGCTGACAGTTCTTTGTCTCCCCACAGCATCAACTGACTGCAATGAGTTAACCAAACGTCACACAGATCAAAAAAATTGGGAGGATTGTATACAAAACAAAACTGCAATTCTTTCAGGCAAGAATTCATTTTTGTGTTGTTAGAGGAAGGATAAGACATAAATGAATAAAGTCTTGGTAGTTATCACATTCCAAGTCAATATTTATTGGTCAGGTGGTGGTGCTCTCAAAATATCTGCATCTCACTCACTCAGTACACGCACTCAGTTTTCTTATGCTCTCTATACAATCTGCATCAATCGGCATTAGTCATTTTGGGCTTATATGATTCTTTTTAAACTTTTCTTCCCAATGATATACATTTCTTACATTTTCATTCCTATTTCCTTTGCAATTTCTTCGACATTATGAAAATTTTCTTCAACTCGCAGTTATCGGCTTATAATTTTACATATTCTATTTTATCAGATATTATTGCTAAATAATATTGTAGATCCTGTCATTCTGTACAAATTGACACCAATTTCAATGTTCTATCTCTTTGCAATCCAAAGTCTTGCTGCCCAAACACCACACCATGTTGCCATTTTCGGTGTTCATGCACAACCACTACCCTTCCCCACACAGATGCAAACCTCCATTTAAATACCATTTAAATACAACCGTAAATGTTCTATCCAATAAAATTGAAATCATTAGATTATCATTTATAGTTTACAAGATATAATCACAACAAATCTTGTTTGGTTGCTCCAGTTTTTGTAGACCTCCCTATACCAAACTAAATTTAAAGATGTGTTTGGATCAAAAAGGACCAAAAGCAACAGGCAGATTCCACAGTATTTGCAGATTCCCTGACTTTTTCTGCTAAAAATCTTATTTCCTGGCTTTCCAGTTCTGTTCAGACCCTGTATATATTATAAAGTAACTGTTTACAATTGTGTTTAGAATATTAAAAAAATCTTTTGGTCCTTATGTTACAATATATGACTATGAGCACTAATTTTTGACTCTGTAGAGGACTTATCACCAATGTTCCCTCTAAGCTGCGCGGCTGAACAGCCGCACACTGCTCAAATTGTTGCCGCGCACAAGAATTTATGTGCCACGTAGGTGAGCATGCACACCGATTTGAATTGTTGTTTACTTATTTCTCACACTGTCTGCAACATGATTATTGCTACGTATATTTCAATTAAATACATTAAATCATTGACAAGAGATAATAATTTGTATAAAAGTATGTTTTAAAATAAATTTTAATCTCTACTTTATAATTAATTATTTTAATTTTTATAGAAAATATGCTCAGAAAAATTTTTTGCTCAGAATCTGCTCAGCGAAAATTTTTTTTTGCTCAGAGAAGTATATGTTCTGCTCATTGCCAAAAAAAATTAGAAAGAACATTGCTTATCACACGCTATTGATGTAGTCAGAGGATCACAGTTGTCATAGTAAACCAACAGGTTGTCTGTCCTTCTTCAGCCATATTTGTTACATTTGGTGGATATACAGAGGAATAAAAGGAACATACTATTTTGTTGCTGATGTGTACATGCCAACATTTTTGGGATTTTTACAGATAATATATTATGATTGCAGTACAAATAGCAACTAGAGGTTATAACTATTGCTAAAAAAACATATTATGAAATAAATACTATGGTAAGTGAACATAATAGTTATAAACAAGACAACAGTTAAAAAGTAGAAGCTGTAGGAGCTATATACTCTTTTGGCATTTTACCTCATCTTTTAGGCTTTCCATTTCTTTCAAATCCTTTTCCTATCGGTCTTTTCAGAATATGGGCTGTGTGGAACAATCTCTACATGAAGATTTCTGTATGACTATGAGCACTAATTTTTGACTCTATGGAGGACTTATCACACTAAAAAAATAGGAGCTGTATTAAGGAATGCCAAAAGAGTATAGTTTATTCTTATCCATACTATGATTAAAGATTTTGGTCTGATCTACTACTGAGATAATCGTACTATCTCTGATCTTGGCTATCAACTCCCTCTTGTCTCACTCCATGTTTACTATCTTAACATATACTTGTTCTGTCCTTGAAGTCAGTGAAGACCTCTGATGACCTCTGATGACAGGCCTTTTATAGTGATTGCACTACAAAAGGCCTGTCATCAGAGCATAATTACTCAGCTGCTATGTCATGGTGTGAGAGCATGAAGGGCCTTATTGTAGTACTTGCCTACAATAAAATCCTTCACTCAGTGTACAGAGAAATTACTTGACATAGTAATAAGACTATCTATAAAAGAACTACTATGATCTTCTCAATGCTCAGGAATGAGAAGGACAAAACTGAAAGAAGCCTCCTACCAGGTATATACAATACAATCTGTAGTCTTGCACAGGTACCTGTGCAAGACTACAGATTGCATTGCTCTTTTGAATACATGGACACTATGGCTGGATGCCTTAAAGCAAGAATTAAAGAACATGATTATAACTTTAGAAAGCAACTTCCTTGCATTGCCCTTGTAACCTATGTCTTGGATGGAGAAGTACAAGTGGACTTAAAGAATACGCATCTCCTGTACTATCTAGGGACCTACACCAGCTATCTTGAAAAGCTTGAAAGTTATAAAGCTGTACATATACAAATACTTAAAACCTTATTCTTGCCGAGAAATATAATTTATTTGAACAAACTAACGTTTTCAGCCTGATTCACAGGCCATCTTCAGGTTTAGAATACATTTGAATTAGAATTCCATCAATGGAATACAAAATTTAAATTCAAAATTAAATAAGGTACAATTAAAATAAAATATTAAATAACCAACATACAACAAAAATAAAATATAAAAAATATATAAAAATGCAACAAATGAATATATAAGTATTAATAAATGCAATTACTAAGACATTCAATAAAACTACTATATTGATTGGTTAGAGCCCTTATTAAACTTCTTAACCATAAACTTCCATGCAGAGGGAAGACTTTCTGCGTCCCTCGCATTCAGACAGCCTTCTTGTAATCTACTCCTATAAATCTGCAACTTTTCCGCTGTCAACGCCAAAGATGGAGAAGATAAAGGATTTATGATGGTCGCCTCATTCCATTTGACTATAGCTCCTGGTGCTTGTGCCATTTGGGACAAAATTGTTGCATTAGACCCCTTTCTGATATTATAACTATGTTCCTTGATTCTAAGCCCTAAACTTCTAAATAGAAGTACCAGAAAAGATCAAGAAGCTTCTAAAAAAAGGCCCAAATTTTGTTCCAGTGGAGGCTATGAATTGGGAAACCTCAGTACAGGAAATTGAAAGGGGCATTGTTGGGCTAGACGATTTAGAAAAAGAGTACTTCAGATGGAAAGCAGTCCTTAACAACAGACAGAGGGACCGAAAGCAAGATATTAGAAGTAGTGACATCCGGCTCACTAAGAATTGGTTAAAGCAGAATGATTTGGTGTTGACTAGGGCAGATAAAAGTAAACAACTAGTCATCATGAAAAGGCGTACGTATAACGAGGCACTAATGGATTACATCGAAAAGACAGAGTGTGAAAAGATCAACAGCAATTTTATTGGAAGCTTGGATAGAAGGGTCAGGAAGCTAGAGGTCTCTAAACTTTCCAAAGCTTTGCCTTTTCTCAAGAAGTGCAGGAACCCTAGACCTGGAACACCTAGGTTATTTGCTTTCGCTAAGGTGCATAAAACCGGTAAAGAAATAAGACCGGTTGTAGAGAAATGCAGAGGTCCCACGTTTGTGTTAGAAAAGAAGTTGCATGAGTATTTATCCTCTCAGCTAGACACAGATACTCTAGTTGCACGTGATCCTATGAAGGTGGTTAAGGATCTGCAAAATATAGCATTAATGGAAGATGAAGTTGCAACTGTTTTCGACTATGAAAGCATGTATCCGTCAGTAAAGATAGAATCGTGCGAGGAGGCGCTATTGGATTTCTTATACTGTAATAACTCGGAATTGCTTAGTTATACTGAAGAAGTAGAGAGTTTGACTAGTTTGGTCTGCCGTGAATCTTGTTTCGCTTTTAATGGACAGATCTACAGACAGAGAAGAGGGGTCCCTATGGGAAGCCCGCTCTCAGGGATCCTATGCGAATTGGTAGTTAGGAGACTGGAAAGAAGAATTTTTCATGGTTTTAAGGAGGATATCATGTATTTTAGCAGATACGTTGATGACCTACTTATATTATGGAGAAATAACAGCAGAATTAAGGATTTTTTGGATAAGATCAATGATAACAATGATGGCCTTACTTTAAGATTGGAGCAGAAGAGTTCCTTGAATCTGCATTTTCTCGACATCGATATTACATTCAAAAAAGGCCACCTGTCCACTAGCGTTTTTATTAAACCATCCCACAGCCCATTGTATATTCCCTCCCAATCCAAGGATCCGTATAAATATAAAATTGCAGCTTTCAGAGCTTTAATAAGAAGGGCATTTTTGTATTGTGAAAGAGTACAAGACAGGAGGAAAGAAATAAATAGAATAATAAACGTAGCCAAGACCCTAGGTTACCAAAAAAGTACAATTCTGGGAATAGTTAGGAAATATGAAGCCAACATCAAGAAAGGGTGTTTTAAAAATGCTCCCAATAGATTCGTAAAATTTACATATAATGAAAGTATGAATACAGTCATGAAAGAGATTGCACACAGAAAAGGTTCGAGGATGCTTATAAAAAGGGCCCCTAATTTATACAAAATCCTCAGGAATGATAAAGATGATATAAGGTCAGAAGAGAAAGCAGGGGTTTATAAAATTCCGTATGAGAACATGCAATTGGGCGTTAAAAAAGACTACATTGGAGTAACCACTAGAAGTTTAGGGCTTAGAATCAAGGAGCATAGTTATAATATCAGAAAGGGGTCTAATGCAACAATTTTGTCCCAAATGGCACAAGCACCAGGAGCTATAGTCAAATGGAATGAGGCGACCATCATAAATCCTTTATCTTCTCCATCTTTGGCGTTAACAGCGGAAAAGTTGCAGATTTATAGGAGTAGATTACAAGAAGGCTGTCTGAATGCGAGGGACGCAGAAAGTCTTCCCTCTGCATGGAAGTTTATGGTTAAGAAGTTTAATAAGGGCTCTAACCAATCAATATAGTAGTTTTATTGAATGTCTTAGTAATTGCATTTATTAATACTTATATATTCATTTGTTGCATTTTTATATATTTTTTATATTTTATTTTTGTTGTATGTTGGTTATTTAATATTTTATTTTAATTGTACCTTATTTAATTTTGAATTTAAATTTTGTATTCCATTGATGGAATTCTAATTCAAATGTATTCTAAACCTGAAGATGGCCTGTGAATCAGGCTGAAAACGTTAGTTTGTTCAAATAAATTATATTTCTCGGCAAGAATAAGGTGTTAAGTATTTGTATATGTATAAAGATTTGCTGAGTACTTTATGATATTATTGTTATAAAGCTGTTCGAAAATGGACAGCAATTAATTATAAAAAAGGACTATGTCTTCCACATGGAGTATGTTATTCACAGCAGATGTTACATTCTAATAGTCATGCACATATGTTATTTATATTTGTTTTCAATTAAAATGTTCTGTGCTTCATATTTATTTTCTAAATATAAAATGTTCTGTTCTAGTTTAATCTTAATGTTCTAATACAGTAGCCCCATTTTATATCACACTTGTTGGAAGAAAGAAAAAGTGCAAAATAATTGAGTACTAAAAAATTCTGGGCTTTACTAAACAAACAGGCCTCGAAGTGCCATTTCCCCTCTGAAAAAGTGAGAAAAGTGAGTTGAAATACAGAAAAAGTGAATGAAAAGTGAGTTTCATAGTGACAAAACAAAGTGAAAACAGGGAAGGAAAACTCAGCAAAATAGCAGTAAAAATTGTTATTTTCTTTTTATTCTGTTATGGGGTTAAACACATTTTAATATTTCTGTATATACAGTAGCCCCCCTATAAAACGGGTTCCTATAATTACGATTCCTATAAAACTGTGAAAAAATTGCGACGGTATCCATAAAAAACGGTAAAAAAACTCCTATAATTACGTAAAACGTCATCGGGCAGCCAAACTACTTTCCGTGCCGTCAAGCGCCACGCTACGGAGAGATTACTATCGTCTGTACAGTATTATATATAAATTAAATATAAATTAGGTACTGTACATATAATTATATATTAATTATATATAAATTATATATAAATTAGGAATTGTATATATAATTATATATTAACTTAATTTATTGTAACTTTATTATAATTATATATATATTTTCCGCCGCCTGGCACCACGCTACGGAGAGTTTAGGCGAGTAAGTTGAGTTTACTATCATCTGTACAGTATGTAAATTAGGTACCGTAAGTCTAATACAGCACTGTAATTTTATACATTTCTTGTGAAAGAAACATTTCTTATTCAACGGCAATAAAAATTATTTATATTAATGATGTCTCCAAAGCTCAGCAAAGTTTTCGCAGAAAAATAACATCAGAAATCACGGCCGCAGTTTGCTGAGCTGTTCCGCGACAAA
Source organism: Centruroides sculpturatus (assembly GCF_000671375.1). Classification (NCBI taxonomy): domain Eukaryota; kingdom Metazoa; phylum Arthropoda; class Arachnida; order Scorpiones; family Buthidae; genus Centruroides; species Centruroides sculpturatus. Next base: position 324,518 of record NW_019384424.1, on the reverse strand, counting down.
AACAAACTTGAGCAACGGCGATGTCGAATGGTGCACACTCGGTAAGTAATCCTACAATTTTTTGTTTATAGCGTAGTTTATACGGATTATTTCCAAAAAAAAATATACGTATTTTGGAAATGTTGAGTCGGATTAGTCTAGAATCGATTAATTTTATGGAAGAAAACCTTTCAAACAGCCGTAGTACGTAAACTTGACACGTTCGGGCTGTGATTGGAAGGACTCATAAGAAATTGGATTCCTAAAGAATGGAACGTATCTACTGTCTTATAGGGGGGGTCAACTGTACTGTAATACAGTAGCCACTCATTATATCGTGCATTTTTGGTTCCCCTAAATTTTAAAAAATTTTCAGTCAATAAATTTTAAATTACCAATTGCCACTGAATTTCTATTTGCAACGAAATACAGTATTTTATTTCTACTATTTTCCTTGAAACTACTACTGAAGGCAAAACAATAAATTCGTCAAGATCTAAATATGCAGAATAGGTGGATAGATCAATTATCATTTGTTACCTTTTAATATAGAAGTTGTTTATCTATTAGTTTTAAGTACTGTCTCCTCATTTACAAGTTTTTGTGAATTTGAAATTTCACATCTTTATGTGAATTAACGGTATTGCATCAATTCACATAAAATTTCGAATTCATGGCATAATGTGTAAGGAAAAGATTTCTTTAATTCTGAATGGAAAGTTCTAAAATTTTTATACAGGAGTAACTTTATTTTGCTTTTTAGAGAATTTTTACTCTGTAATTTTATAAGTTTTCATGTTCTATTATATTGTGAGAACCCGGATTTAAGAAGGCTGAGATTCGAATATTTTTATTCATTTTCATCTACCGTTTTTGTTTCGAAACCAAAATGATTTTATAAAAGTTAGGGTTAACTCAAAAAGAGAAAAACAACCGACAAATTTTCTCATAAAAATCCGTTCCCACAAGAATACTTCCTTGTAGAAGATGAGTTAACTGTTGTGTCATAATTTTGTCACTTCACCCACCATTGGTCAAAGAAGATCATCACCTGTGACGTACATGGGGAAATCTCAAGAAGAGAGCCCCCATATAAAAGGCAAGTGCGATGACGACACAAGGGGAAAAGTTATTTTTCTGTACTCTGTGTGTGTGTAGATTACCTGCCTCTCGTCACCACCATCTTCAATAGACTTTACAATTCTGACTTTGATTACGATTTTGAACTGAATTTCGAACCTGGGAAGTACAAGAATTTAAATCAACTAGACATAAACATTTATAACTAGAGGTATTTATTCTACTCGCGATGATCTGTAAGCCCTCTCTCGAATATTTCCAACCCATGGTTAGGGTTGCGACTAATATATATTTTGTCCGCTATCAACCCCGAAATCTATGAATTATACAGATTGGAAATCCCAAGAGGAAATTGTACCCTCGACTCCTTAATTAATCATCTATGTAAAAATGTTCAACAATAAATGGGTATAACGTAAACAAATTTTGATTGGTGTGCGTTTCTTCTGACATTATCACTTCCATACTGAACCCAAAGTCCTCCACGAGATCGCTCGTGATAATTTGTCCTCAATTAAATGCGCATCTATCCACTAAGAAATTGATAGATTGGTGTCAGATCCTAACAGGAGAAAGGATTTAACGATCCTTAACTCTATAACCCTTTCGCTCAACAGAACCCATCCTTTGGACAAGAGAGACCGGACCTCAAGGTCTTGAGTCGAGTAAGAGGTAGGAGAGTCAAGAACTCATAAACATCCTACCCCCAATTAGTCTCACAATATATTTATTTTTTTAAATTTTCAATTACAGCATTTATAATTTTTATTGAAAAATATAAACTACACGAATTTCTAATAAGCAATTTATATAGTACTGTATAATAAAATCACAAATGATTTGTTTTTATATTGACAGTATTTGTCTTTCAATGTCATCATCAATTAATACAATATAACCACAAATAAAATTCAAGATTAAAAATTAAGCTTATTTTATATCAGAAACACTTAATAATGAAAAAATAGAGATTCCATAACATGTATAATCTGTTTAGTAAAAGCCCAGAATTTTTATTACTCGGTTATATCATGTTTTTTTCTCTCTCATGATAACAAGTGGCTACTGTATTTCCAGTAAACCATGAATACTTAAAAAATCTTTGGCTTCTGTAAATAATCAGTCATGAAAAATGATGTTCTTTTATTAAGATTTTTCTGGATGTTTTCAGCTTCCTTCTTTTTTGCTTCCTCTTGCTTTTAACACTAATAAGCATCACTTCTTTCATGTTCTTGCTGTTAATAGCCTTCTCCAATTTTTTTGTTTGCTGCTTCTAAGAAAACTTGGCCTGTTGCATGTATTACTTTTTCTTCTACATTTTTCTGGTTTAAACTCAGCTGCAGTTCTATAATCTTCATGTTATGAACAGCTTTCTTTTGTTGTTCTTAAAAACGTTTCTCTTATTCTTTTAACTTCTTTTCATTTTCCAATTGTTCTTGATAATTTCTATGCGCTGAGGAAGCTAATTTCAGTAGTCCTTTGTAATGGGTACAAGGTGGGGCTTTGGTAATACATGTTTAGTCCCTCCTTAAAAATCAAAAGTGAATTAAGCATTTTTTTCAACACTGATGCTCTATCAGGAGAAAGTGCCAGCGTGAAATTGACTCTCTCTCCCATGGAAATGCTGATTTCACTAATTTGGCAATACTGGGATATTTATCATTATCAGAAACTGTTTATTTTTTAATGCTTCGAGATGTATAAATATTGATTTCAAAATAAAATAATAAATCTGAAATAAATATATTTCAAATAATATAATATTTTATTAATGATTTCATAAATACTGGTAAAAGAAACTTTTTTCCTGCAAATGAATAAAAACCAACATCGTTACAACTTGTTAACCTTTTGGGAAGCGTGTGAAAATTTTTCTCACAAGAAATCACATGTTGTACTTTTTACAACACTTGGAATCTTTTAATTTATTCAGTAAATTTTATATGTAAATATGAATTTACATTTTTGTTTACTTTTTTAGTCTCTCAATTAATGCACAATTATAATCAGCATAAAAGAAAAGATTAAAAAATGGATATTTCACAAGTAAAGTAATCACACATTTTATGAAAATAATACTTACTACATGGAATAATTATACTTGTAGTCAATTTAAACATACATTTAGGCAGTGCTTTTTTTGTCATAGAACGCAATGGAACAGCGTTCCACCACCTTTTTTTGATATATTTTAAAAATTTTAAGAGAATTTTTGAAAATTTGATGTTTGGTCCACATTGAATCGCTCTGTTGAGCATAGAAAATCAGAAACAAAATTATTAAGACGGTCATGCTCCTGCATGTGTGCCGAATCTTGTGTACGATGCTTGTAATATTAATGTATTTTTAGTAATGAGATGAGCGTTCCACCACCTTTTTTTCCCCAAAAAAAGCACTGCATTTAGGAAGATATAGATGTGATCTAACGTTAACAATATGCTATGAAAGAATTATTTAACTGTAGTTTATGAAATTATTTAAAGATAAATCAAGTAAAACAATATTTTTATAAACGACAACGCTATAACCTGATTGTTAATTAAAACCAAATAATATGTCAAATTATGGGGCTATAACAAGAATAGCTAAATGGTCAGAAACGAAATAATTTGTCTAGTGGTTAAGCTATTATCTCGTGTTAATTTTAATAATTATATATTTTGAATTTAAAAGCAGCAGCAGTGTTGTCAGCTTGAGAGAGTAATCCCTCTGCCTAATATGTTTTCCCCTGCAAAAGGATTTTAGTGATATTCTTAGAAAACAGCCAAAAACGCAGGGATGCTTAGAATTCACATTTTTAAACTCCATACAAAGAAATGCAATTTGGAAGAGGTAGATTTTGGCGAATAATGAAAATATGGCATGTTACGTAACTTTACTCAACACTGCCTTCTGAATTTGTAATGAGAGGGATTTTTTTACATACATAAAATAAATTTTTGTTTCCTATAACCTAACAACACTGAGCGACTGTGCAGCATTCGCAAATTTCGAGTCCCGCTCAGGGCCAAGTATTTTCTTCCAGAAAATTCTATTCCGATAGTCCAATAATTCAACAGATAGTTCGGCTTTAAAATTATTTTTTATTTGTCCCGCATCTTAATTAAGCACATGAAAATGACCAAAAAAGTGAGAAAAGTGAGTGACTCCGAGGCCTAAACAAATTATACATGATATGGAATCTCTATCCTATATTCTTTCATCAGCAAGTGTTGTTGATATAAAATAAGCTTAGTTTTACAATACCAAATTTTATTCATGATTGTATTGTATTAATTGAAGTTTACATAAACAAACAAACAACACACTTATAAACTGGAACTGTAAGATCAAATAACCAACATCTAAATGCAATTTCCAGCAAACAATAAATAACAATTTTCGGCCATCATTTAGAGGCCCTCATCAGGATTAAGTACATAAAAAACAGTTCTATAATTTGAATCTTCACTGCACTCCAATATTTTAAACATTTAAAAAGATGTTCAATAAGAATGGTGATGCATCATTTACATCACAAAAATAAATAATTTTTTTAAGGTATAATGTCTACATTTATGTAAATATCAATACCACAAATGCCCATTTAACATTATTCTTTCTTTAATAATGACATTTAAAGACAAGTATCGTCAATATAAAAACAAAATATCAGTTGCGATTTTATTATACAGTACTCTATTTCATAATAAATTGCTTATTAAAAATTTCGGTAATTTAAATTTTTCAATAGAAATTATAAATACATAATTGAAAATTTTAAAAATAAATATTGAACATATAATAGAACATGAAAACTTATAAAATTAGAGTAAAAATTCTCTAAAAAACAAAATACTTTCTGTTCAGAAATAAAGAAATCTTTTGCATATACATTATGCAGTAAATTTCAAATTCACAAGTTTCATTTCAAGTCACTTACAAGCTTCTGTGAAATTTCAAATCCACAGAAACTTGTAAGTGAGGAGACAGTACTTAAAACCAATAAATAAACAACTTTTGATATCAAAAGGAAACATAAATGATAATTGATATGTCCATCTGTTTTGCTTATTTAGATCTTGACAAATTTATTGTTTCACCTGCAGTGGTAGTTTCGAGAACAATGGTAGGAATAAAATATGGTATTTTGTTGTAAAAAGAAATTCAATGGCAATTGGTAATTTAAAATTTATTGATTTGACTGCTTTTAAAATTTGGGAACCAAAACCAGAACAATATATCTGAATCCACAATATGACAATGCACAATATAACAAGGGGCTACTGTATTAAATTGTTTTAATTGAACCCAACGTCTGTTGTATATGGATGAAAACATTTAATTACAGGATTTTTTATTTTGCTGGTCATTTGGTGTGTTGCATAAATCTGCTTATAGAATTAATAACATTCAGAATTTAGTAGTAAAATGTTTAAAATTAAATAAAGTAGCATCCGTAGCAAAATCCATAATTCTCTTCTTTACTTCAGATAAATGAATTGTAAAAACACTTACCATTATATAATTATAAGCCACATTATGAAGTTGAACACAACTCTGACTTTCTGCAAACAAACATATCCCAATGCAATTAGATGGATTTAAACGACACATCATAAATTTACAACAAGCTTCTACTACTTCTGATAATTGTAATAAATTGGCAGTTGATAGCAATGTCTCAACCGTATCTTCATGGATATCGATTTCACCTAAATGTAATAACAGTAATTATTATTAATGCTTCTGTAAATTGTATCCTACATAATTGATACTAGAGCCTGGTTGCTATGCAGAACATTAGTAGTAGCAATGCCTTAACAAGCTGTTTCTTTATGTGCAGTTTGTGTAAGTATTAATATTTAAGAATGACCTAATTATAGGAATGTATTTAGTATGGTTGCTTTCTGTAATATGATGTATGTGCTGTTGTTAAGGTCTAATGCAGTGATTACCAAACTTTTTTGAAGCACCACCGCTTGTTCCATAGTTATACCCAACACTCCCCAACCATACCCCAACACCCCTAACCCATTTTCTCTTGTGTGAGAAAGACTTAGAAATATTCTTAGGTAAACTTTTCTATCTACTTCACACTTTGTTCTCAACATCTGGAAACCACTAAATACAATGTTTCTTCTTACCCGTTTAACAGAGGAAAGGGAAAGGCTGTTAGTGACCCCAACCTTTGCCTATGGTCAAAGTTCAATACCCTGCCTCTGGTACCCCCTGCCACCCACTTGCTTCTTTCTGCCCCTTTAGATTTACTCATCACCCACAGTGGGCAGTAGCACCCACTTTGGGAACAACTGGGCTAATGTTTCTAGACCTTTATATATTGTATGTAGTATGTTGCCTGTATAAGTATGATTAGAATCCAAAAAAACAGTATAATAAACTGGATGTGCTCATTAAAGTTCACTAAACCAACCAGCAAAAATCAAACACTTTAACCAAAACAATGTTTTCAATTGCTTTTGGTAATCATTGTCAGGCTTACATTCATAAAAGTTATAGAACAAACTACAGAACAAAGAATTCTACAAATTTAAATTAGATACATTTATCTTATTGCTGCACTCATGGTGAAAGCTGCTTCTGATTTAATGTAACTTTTTACTTCACTTCAAATAACGATTTAAAAATGGGAAATATTTAAATAAACAAATGCTTACTGGAATTAATTAAATAAAATAAACAAACACCTTTCTCTATGCCAGCGCGTTGTTTAATACATTAGAAATGTTTTCGATCATTTTAAGCAATCTTCTTCAGTTCAAATTCGAACCATATAACGAACAAAGTATTAGAAATAATACAAAAATTCAAAGTGCTTATTCATGACTTAACGTTAAAGCGCATGCCCATACTCATAAAATGAATAGATTAAACCAAAATAATTAAAAATAAACTAAAAATAAACCAAATACTCAGTGAATAGAAGCATTGATAGCACAGTCCTCGCAGCATTTGTGAAGCAGCAAGGAATTGCAGCATACTGGGATCAGGCAGCGATTATTAGACCTACAAGATCAATGCAAGTGGTGAAACACCTGGAAAAAGTTGAGATAATTGAGATACACAAGGCGCATATGACTGCGCAGTGCATCAATCACAGGGATGCTGAAGGTTTATCAACAGCCTGGAAGTCCTTTTATGATAATATAGATTAACTGTTGCAACTAGGTAGGCAGCATTATTAATTGTTTTTATAATATTTCTTGATATATAATTTTTGGTTTATTTTTAATTATTTTAATTTAATCTATTCATTTTATGAGTACGGGCATGTGCTTTAATGTTAAGTTGTGAATAAGCGCTTTGAATTTTTGTATTATTTCGAATACTTTGTTCATTATATGGTTTGAATTTGAACTGAAGAAGATCACTTAAAATGATCGAAAACATTTTTAATGTATTAAACGTTGTGCTGGAATAGAGAAAGGTGTTTGTTTATTTTATTTATGGGTAATATTGTGTTGGCTTTTTAAAATTAATAGTTCCTGCATTTTTACTGTACAGGGTTAATCACAAGTCTGCAAAACATTTTAAAAATTTAATATTTATAAACTACACAACAGATACTACATTTTTAGCATTGAAAGAAACATGAACTCTCCAACCTTTTTTCAGAATAGTTTACAAACATAGTTGCCATGATTTGTTGCAAGGAGACAACAGTAGTAAATATAGCACAAAGCAAACATTGTCCATCCTGATCACTGGATTTAACCCTGTGTGACTTCTTTTTATGGAGATTCATTAAAAGCACTGTCTTTGTGCTCCATTCCTTCGTAACCTCCAGGAACTATGCAAACGTATCACTGTAGCATGGCATTGGTCAACTGCAATATGCTGACATGCATATAGGGGGAAATTAATTATCAGCTAGATCTCTACCATATCAGCAAAGGTGAACACATTCAATATTTTTGACTCGCATAAAAATCTTGGAAGTTTACACCTTTATTTCAATGTTAAAAAATATAGTATCTGTTATGTAATTTATAAATAATAAATTTTTTTAATGTTTTATGGATTTATAAATAACCCTGTCTTTCCATTCTTTCCAAGTATTTTAGATGTGTCTTTTCTTGTGTGTGGTGTGTTATCTGCACTTTGTCTAGATGTACTTCATTCTCAGTTGCATTGTTGTAAGACCCTTCTTCAGTGATTCCTCACATATTTAGGTAACATGACTTTTAGGAACACATTTTGCAAACATATGTAAACCTGTTGATGATCACTAAAAGTGACTGAAAATGTTTGTTTTGATTAAAGTGATTTTGCTGGATTTCTGGTTAGTTTGATAAATTTTAATAAGTATTATCCACTCTCACAAGCACTATTTCATACTTGATTTTTAGAATTTACAAAATACATAATTTTGAGACAACGATCCATGCAGAAAATTACAGGAATGGAAATAAAACCTTCATATAAGCTGCCCACCATAAAACCTGCACCTTCTTTCAAATTCTCTTTCAAACACAGATAACCTGCAGGTTATTCACTCAAAATTATAGCATATACACTTATAAAGCTCAGTATATGTTGTGAGCATTTCAAATAGGTATGTCTATAATGTATATAATTTCATTTCATTTGTTTGTGTGTCGATTTTTAAGATCATCTTAAATGTGTATTTATAATATAATTGCTAAATGTTTCTATAGTTTCTTGTATTAATTAGCTGATCTAGTAGACAATCATGAACTCCTCTCTCCCCAAAAATCATCCCCAACCTATCCAGCAGTTTTATGAAGTTCTGTCAACTTAATCCTGGATGAGGTTATTTGGATGCTTACCATGGAAGTTCTGAGCACAAGACTGCTTCATGGTGTCTGTGTATTTTGTGTAGTGTGTTAATTCCAAGTCAGCATTGTATAAGTTTAATAGTGTACAATTTCTGTCTCCAAGAGTTACAGCTTTGTGTAATTTTGATGTTTCTTGATTTCTGTAAAAAAAACTTTTGCAGTGGCTGTATTTATTTGTAGTACAGATTACTGTATCTGTCAAGCCTCATCTTCCTCCCTCATTACAAAGAATCAGCCTTTGTACTGAGGACTTAAATTTAAGATGATGTTTGTTATCCTTTGCAGATGTTCCAGTTCTGTGTTCAATATATAACTCCAAATGAATATGTCATATGGAACAATATAAGTGTTGATTGCTGTAAACTGGTTTTGCATTCAGTTGTTTTATTATTAATGGATGTAATCTACTGTTGTGTTCTATCTTATTTGTGCTTGTTCTGTGAGTTTGGCTTTTTGGAATCCTAAATATCTGTAGACATCTCCATTTCAGATACAAAGTCATCTTTCATCAACATTCCTATTTCCATGTGAAATGTACTGTATTTGTCAAGACCAATGATGGCAAACTCATGATCAACACAATAAGCTTGAGGTACTGATATTAAATATTTAGAAATTATTATGTTTTTATAAATTAAAAAAATATTTATAGATTCAAAATTTTACATACAAATTTTATTCAAAATTCAAAATACATAGTATGAAAGCAGTATAAAGCTATCACAAAAAGTTTTAAAGGCCACCAATTATGAACCTCAGATAGAAAACAACAGATTTTCCATTAAACAAAATACAGTAGAGCATCGATTATCCAAATCAATTGGGGACCGGGGTTGTTCGATAAATCAATTTTTCGAATAACCGATTATGTATGAAAAAATACATTTACCTATCCTATGTTGAAATTCGTTCAAATCCTGGCATGTCCTTAAGTACCCTCTCATAGTCATGCCAATGCTGCCAGCTAAAACACGCACACCAACAAAAATAATATTGGAGTAGCCCAAGACATAGCCAAAGATTGCAGCACCACAGCACTAGTGGAAATTTAAATTTGCCAACTGGGAAGCTTTTGATTAATTGGCGTTTCAGTTGATCAATATTCAGATAATCAATGCTCTATTGTACTAGTATTTGTTTCCATTATAATCACATTATTATTATCATTCTTTTACTTATGTAGAGCTTACTGTTATTTTTCTGATAGATTAAAAAGTTAAATGATTGTCAGATTATATAGGGCTATATAATTACTATTATTATTAATTAAATGCTAAATAATTTGGAACTATAAACAGGCTTTAGGTGCCATTTATTCCTACATTTAATAATTAAATTAATATTTTAACAATTAATTTAGAAGGTTCTGGAAGAAAAGAAAAGAATCAGCCCGAAGCAGGATTAGAATCCACAACTCCTGTTTACCATGTGGTAGCATTGCCAGTTACACTACCCAGACCTTTATCCAAGTAACCCAGTATGGTTATATCCAAATTAATAAGATCTGGAAGCAAGACTGAAACAAAAGTCTGGGTAGAAGTCTGGGTAGTATAACTAGCAACACAATAGAATGGTAAGCAAGAGTTGCTGGTTTGAATCCTGCTTTGGGCCGATTCTTTTCTTCCAGAACCTTCTAAATTAATTATTAAAATATTAATTTAATTATAATTATTAAATTTAGCAAGAGATGACACCTAACACCTTCCTCTAGAGCAGGGCTTCTTAAACTATAGGTCACAATCCCATTTGGGGTCGCTTAGCGAAATCTTTGGGTTGTGAGATTTTAATGTAAAATATTGAAAATAATTTGTGAGAGTTTGAAAATGGCACGCTTTGTGTCATAGGTTTCGTGAGTTGCACTTTGTGTCACTTCTGGTGCAGCGAGACAATGATTCAGCAACACCGATTGTAGTGTGAACTAGTGTAGTGTTGTTGCTTTTCAGTGTATTCAGTTGTCTCTGTTCCATTGTAACACAAGAGTGAACTGTGGTAGTACACCATTATTGTTTTTGCAAATTTGTATATATCTTTATTTTATATTTTTTGGGTCACGAAAAAAATTACAGTCATAAATGGGGTCATGAATAAAAAAGTTTAAGAATCCCTGCTCTAGAGCCAAATTACTTAGTGTTAAATTAATAATAGTAATAGTAATATAGTCCAATATAATCCAACAATCGTTTGGCTTTAATATATAACCATCAGGTTTAGATGTTTATATTTGTACATTAAAAAATTAAAATAAAACCAAACAACCACTACTCAGCTACGTTTCTGTGATTACATTTAATTAATTACTGAATAATTTGTTACTCAAGGAAGGCACTTAACACCTCTGTACGATAACAAATTAAATTCCACATTATATTTGCATTTGGAGTTAATAATTATCAATATTTCTAAAATATTGGTAATTATTAACAATGGGATAATTAATTGGAATCAGAAAAATCGGGTATTTTCCAGTTATCAAAATCAAGTAAATCTCATTATAATTTTCAATTCTTAAAAAGATTCTTCCANTAAAACAAAAAATGATAAATAATTTTAATTTAAATGGTATCATTGTTTTTATATCAGTTCATTAACATCTGCCCTCAAACTGCGAGTGTAAATGGTAATTGTGAGTTAAAATATTTTATTTCAAATTTTAATCAATGTTAGATTATTAAGAGTATTACAGACTTTTCTCTAAAATTCATAATACTGCATAATTAAAACAGCTGTGTTAAAATTTACAAATGGCAATTGATATTGCTGTATATTATATTTGGGACTTAGTTTCATCCTTTGACATTTTGCAAATGCTCTTCTCCCTGTTGCATTTTAATTCTTCACATAAACAATCAATTTTATTGTTTAAAATTAATACGCATTATCAGTAAAAAATTAAACTTCTATAATAATTGTATAAACATTAAACAAACTAAAAAAAAATACACAAAGTGATAATTTATAAGGTTTAATTCCAAGTGATTTTTATCTAATTTGCATAGTTTGCTGTCAATATATTTGCTTAGACACACAGGAATCTGTGGACCACACACTGTTGAAAAATCTGCTATCCAAATTATTTCAACCACCTGGATACAAAAATTTCTACTATTTGGCACTACATACTGTGCAAAAATTGTCAGTGTTTTCAGATGTAGCTTTCAATGATATCAAATAAGGAAAGCAGTTAAGTGTCTCAGAATGGATAGATTTATGGGAGAAGGCAATGCAACACTTGGAGATCTTGCAAGGAGGAATGAGGAATGCCTCACAGAAAGACTTTCTACAGGAAACTGACTACTTACTGTGAAGAAAACCTGAAAAACTTCATGTAGCCAGCCCATTGGTGAGATGCAAACCTGCAACCAACTACCAGTGTTTTATTCACTAAGTCATTGATGAGGCTAAGCACCTAAGAAAGCCAGTATTAATTACCATGGCCCAGACCCAACTTGTATTATTTTAAAATGTTAAGTAATTTCGAAAAATTACAGTGTTTTAATGAAATTATTTAAATTGTAAATGTATGTAATTTTTCCTATTAACTTTAGTTAAAATAATGTTACGGTAGTGTGTACTAGATAACAGAGGTGCAAGTAAACTTTTGAAGGAGATCAAACATTGGCTGTTATTGTATTAGAAGGCCAAAATATAGCAAAAAGTGGGTTGGCTAGCAAGTTGAATATTTGTAAATAGATTATCCTTGAATTTAGTTGTGTGTTTATTGATTTGTGTGGGAACTAAGCCTAATCCCAGGTCCCACACACGTAATGAACGTTTTTACCTTTGTAAAAACGTTCATTATAGCTGCAACATTTCAATGGAGAACATATGCATTTTTTAAAAGTTGTAATTATAAAGGTTTTTATGAACAATTGTAAAAAGTGCACCGTATTAATGTGAATATGTATTTGAAGTGTTTTTAAATGGCTGTATTTTTTAAACTCTTTCCAACGTTACCAATTATACACCGGGGTTTTTTAGAAAACAGAATCTGAGTTTGTACTAAAGAGGGACTTAAAATACAAATAAGTCCGAAATGCATTTGACAAACCAATAAAAGAAGTTCCTAACCTGAAAGCTGTATATGATAGTCTACCGAACTGAAAATCGGATTAAAGAGACACATTCACAAGGAAAAATGATATTTACAACAGATTTCTGTAAAAGATCCAAGACTGAGGAGGCAAAAAATAATTAGACAAGAAAAGTTACAAGGAAATAAAATATTGTTAAGAGAACATTACCTCTATAATATTAGTACAGATTAGTTTGGATAAAGTTGTTGAATTAAGATTTTTTTAGGAAAGAAAGAACAAATACTTCAGAATTAATAACAAATGATTGGAAAAAGGGATTAAACAAACATTGTGTTAAGGTAAAAAACATGGAGTATACAGTGTTAGAGCTTAAAAAAGTTAAAAATGTAAATAAACAAATTAATACTGGTAACCTAAGAAACAATCTCCCCTTGAAGACAAATAAGTGGAATAATAAAACTGAAGTGACTCTTGGATATTGGAACATTCAGGGGTTACAGAAAAAACTTTCTAGGGAAACCGATAAAGAATATATAAGGAACCATTTTATTATTGGTTTTTCAGAGACTTGAATGGTCAAAATGAAGGAAGATGATAACTTATATTTAGAACAAGAACACATTGTACTATTCAGCAAGACTCAAAGAAATAGAAGTTTCGGTCAAGCATCTGGAGGAATTTCCTTATCTGATACTTTAACAACTCACCAATATGTTTCTTGATTAAAACTATTAGTTATTAAAGTATCAGATAAGGAAAAATTATGTTTTTGCTTTAATACATACTCAGTCAATGTATGAATCAAGTTGGGGAGATTCAAAGATTAATATAATAATCGTATATTTCTCCCTTTAATGGATAAAGTAACATGTTTCCAGAAATCCAGAGTTGTTACACAGTGGTCAATTATTACAAAATAACTACCCTTTACAAACCTTTAACATGCAGTCTATTTTATTAATGTAATATAACGTTTTCGATCAAATTATAAATTTATGGATTATAGGTGGAAATTTTAATCCCCAAATTGAAGATAATTTGGACTCTATATATAAAGGAAAAAATTCTAATGTTAATTATATAAGATTATCTGAAGATAATACTGTTAATGTAAATAGAAAAGTTTTATTGGAATTTGTTCAGGAGAATGGTCTAGTAAATGGTAGGGTTCTGGTGATATTCCAGCAGAATATACTTTAGTATCACATATTGGTAAATCAGTAATAGATTATACAGTCGACCCCCATACAACACTGTTGATAATTCCATTTTATATGAATTCCATGTTGTACGAGTCACTTAGATTTTACAAATACGTGAGCCGTTCACAGCCCGGGACACGTATTTGTAAAATCTAAGTGAATTCATGGAATAACATGGAATTCATATAAAACAGAATTATCAACAGTGTTATGGGGGTCGACTGTATTATTTGTTCAGAATTTTTCACTGATTGGTGTTTAATAATGGAGGTACTTAATCTTAATGATTCAGATCATTTTCCAGTACAGTTGAAATTGATTGGAAGTTTAGAAGAGATATAGGAATGGCAGAAACCTACACAGTTTTAAATTAGAGGTATAGGTGGAAACATTAATAAACAAAGGTTTTTGAGGGAAACTGAAAACAATTTGAATGACCTAACATTACATGAGGTACAAAACAATAAACGATTCAGTAAATAATTATTATAAATGAACAACATTATTAGAATAATATCGTTTTAGAAGTTGTAAAAAGTACAAAGTTCCAAAATTTAAACAAAAATGATTTGACAATAACTGCTATTATTATAAATTGAAGAAACAAAAGTTTGAAACAATTTAGAAAGACAAACTCATATCAATCAGTAAATGTATATCTAGAAAATAAAAGAATTTATAGAAATTATATAAAAGCAAAAAAGATAAAGTATTTTTGGAAATAAGTGGCACACTAAGTAATATGAAATATACAAAGTCATTCTGGAATATTGTAAATAATTTTCGTAGACCAATTTTAAAAGAAAACGAAGGGCTATTGGTTCCATTTGAGAGTTGGTCTCAGTATTTTAAAATTTTTTCAGATAACTATTTATGTAAAAATATTTCTAATTTTAAATATAATTATCAGCCAATAGATAAAACATGTGAACATTTATTTAGTATAAATAATTTAGGTAATAATATAAGAAAATTAAAGGATAATACACCTCCAGGTTATGACTCCATTTCCAATTTTATAATGAAAAATTTACTGAAGAATGTAAAATTCTTGGTTAGACAATTTAATGATTTATATAATATGAGTAAGATTCCATAAGACTGGAACAAGGTTGATCTTTAGATGTTTAAAAAAAGGGAGAGGAAATTTCCACATAATTATAGACCTATAAGCACTTCTTTCAGGCCTTTGTAAGTTATTTACTTCAGTTTGATTAACAAAGTTTAATGATTGGGTTGAACAGAATCACTATAGAAATAATCATATTCAATTTGCAATTAAAAACGGGGTACTCAGTTGGCCTTATTTGTCTTAATTGCAATTATTCAATTACAACTTAGTAAAAAGAGACATAAGATGTTTGCTTTATTTTTAGATATTAAGAAGGCCTATGATTCTGTTATTATTTCAAATTTACAAAAGAAAATGATTAAATACCAAGCAGAAGAATAATTTATAAAAATGATAGGTTTATTGTTTGGGTGCTATGAGGTAATGATTACACATAAAACTATTCAATGGCCAGCTTTTGAGATTTACCTTGGGTTATTACATGGTAACCCTTAGTGACCACATTTGTTTAATTTTTATACATTCAATCTCAATGATTGTTTTAAGAGAGAGGAAAATGATTTTTTAATTGTTAGCAGGTAGTATATTCAATGTCATATGCGGACAACACGGTGCTTGTTGCTCCGACAACAACTGGCTTACATAGGAAGATACAGGCTGTGTACGAGTTTTGTGAAGAGTTAAAATTCAAAATTGATTCCGGTAAGTCATTTGTGATGGTATTTTTGAATGAAGGTAGACTTTCCAAAGAACATGTCGTTTTATCTTAAAAATGAAGAACTATAAATGATATAAGAAATCAAATTCTTTTATTATTTTAATATTAGACTTTTGCATACATTGTATTGATTCTCAAATGATAAAGTAGGAATCAGCATGACTCCCCTTTATCATTTGAGAATCAATACAAACAATGTATGCAAAAATCAAATATATTGATTAATAACATGCTGAGATTATTTATTCAACTAAAATTGAAAAATCTCATTACCCAATTTCATGATACAGTAATACCTCAACTCACGCTACCCTGACTTACTCAAACCCAGAGTTATGCGATTTTCAAATCTTGTTGATTCCTCTTTTGTTTGAGCGCCACGCAACTCTTGATTACTTCCCACACTATTGTTCAGCTTACATGTTCGGACATGTCGCGTGGAATCGACGCATAGCTACAATTTATTTTGTGTTATTTATTTCTGTGTTTGTTATATCTACGGAGATTTGAAAGACTATGTCATCCAAACGAAGTAGGACTGATTCTTCTGTATCAAATAAGAAAAAAAACTTTATCTTTGGAATGTAAAGTTAACATTATTAACTTCGATAGAAAAATGAAAATTTTTGAATTGGCAAAGAAGTTTGATCTACCGGAATCGACGGTCAGAACAATTATAAAAGGTAAAGAAAAAATTCTCAAAGCTGTGAAAAATGCTCAATCTTTAAATTCAAACATCATTCGTAAACATCACAGTATTATCACTGAGATGGAAACAATGTTAAAATTATGGTGTGATAATCAAGTAAATGTGAAAAATTGTCCTGTTGATCAAACCACGGTGTGCTGTCAAGCTAAGCTGGTTTTTGAAAGATTGAAAGAGGATGCTGGAGAAATGGCTAAATATGAAGAGTTTAAAGTTAGTAACAGTTGGTTCAACCGATTCAAAAGTTGTTGTAATTGGCATAGCATTGCAGAAAGTGGAGAAGCGGCAAGTGCTGATAAAGAGGCTGCGTCTTACTATCCAGAGAAATTCAAAGCTATGATAGATGAAGGTGATTATGATAGATGAAGGGATAGAGGAAGACAAATTAAACATCCACTCCGCTTTGATGAAAAATTTGGTTATTACAGCATAAGTGTAAATTACTGTGATGCTACTGTTCCAGAAAATTTTCAGGAGGAGATGACAAGTGATGATTCAAAGAAATGGAAAGCAGCAATGAATTCCGAGATGGACAGTCTTGTGATAAACAATACATGGATACTTGTAAGCAAGCCTCCTAAAGACAAAAGGGTAATTGATGTGAAGTGGATTTACAGAAAGAAGAGTGAAAGTGAATATAAAGCCAAGTTAGTGGTAAGAGGTTTTCAACAAACTGATTGTATTGATGACATTTATTCTCCTGTTGCTAAAATGCCGACTTTAAAGTTGTTATTGTCTTATTGCTGTCAAAATTCTTTAAATATTCATCAAATGGATGTAGAAACAGCATTTCTAAATGGTAAAGTTTTGAAGTTTATGTAAAACAGCCAATTGGTTATGAAGATGGTACTGATAGAGTTTATAAATTGAATAAGTTATTATATGGATTAAGGGAAAGTCCTCGAGCATGGTATGAATGTTTTAATGACNAAAATCACATACATTATAGAGACAGCCATTCCAAACACTCACAATGTACAAAACACATGCACTGAAAAAATTAGCAAGTACACAGAACTCGCCCAGGAAATAAGGCATCTGTGGAGGATGGATAAGGTGCTTATTGTACCTGTCTTTCTCTTCTGTACAGGTGTGATACCACACACACTACACAAAAGCCTGGGAACATTACAATTGAATAGAAATACATACATCACACTACAGAAGGCCACTATATTGAATACATGTGGTATTGTTAGAAAATTCCTGAATACAGACACTAACACTGACACACTTATTTAATTTTAGTTTTGTTTTGGTTGCTATGCCTTGACTCTTGTCTGGCATAGTACACAGCCACTGATGTCAACCGAATATAACCCACTAAACCAAGCATAATAATAATAATGTAACATAATTAATAAATTACTTTCAATAACTCACCAGTATAGCAATAATAAATTAAAGCTTGAAGTGCTTCTGCATTAACGGCCTGAAGTTCAACTTCCTGTTGAAAAGCTTCTCTCAGATCATTCGTAAACATAGCAGCAAAGTAATCACTAGCGGCACTAAGGACCAAACGATGAGCTGGAATTCTTAAATTTTCTACTTTAAGTACGACGTCCGTTAACTGACGATTTACAAATAAGGACTTCATTCTCTGTAAACTGCATTCCGCATGACGTGAAGAACAGAAAGTACCATCTGGCCGAACCAAACCTTCCTGTCGATCGCTCGTCATGCTACCAACAGAACCTTCCCTGGAAATTGACGATGCATAACTGAAAATAACAGACACCAAATTATAAAGACAACAAATGATTCGTTTTAAATTACAATTATAAGTTATTATAAAATTATTTATTTTTACTTTAACATTTTCTAATCTTTTTAAAAATTTGTACAATCGAAAACTTTACCAAGTGTTTTTGTAGCACTAGCGAAAGCTGGACAACATACCAGAAAAATATTTAAGTTTTAATTAATAGCATTAATAGCATTATATGAAGAATATTTTTGTACAACTTTGTGTTTATTTTTTGTCACCCTGAGTGACAAAAAATAAACACAAAGTTGTACAAAAATATTCTTCAGACCTGTCAACTTCTCAGATTTCAAAGAAACATCACCCCACCACGTACAGAGTTCCAACTCAAATTTTTGTTTTAAATTCCATTACTTTCCCTGACTTCCCTTGACCAACTTTGTAGAAATTCCCCAACCCTCACATCCCTTACAGTACAGCACATTGGCAAAATAAAACAACATATAACATACTATGCAAATATGCTATTGCTTCTTCAACTTTTTAATTAGTTATTTTTTCTAATTAACAGTTACATAATTTTTATAATTATATACAGTCAATACACCTTAATACTGAGAATGCACATTTATTGAGCTAAACAAATGTTTTCAACCCATTTCATGAGTCATCATCAGGTTAAAGACGTTCAAATCTAAGCAATTATCGAACATGTTCAAATTTAAATTATATTAGAACATACGTTGAAATTAAATTATGTAAATAAGCATAACAAAATTAATACAATAAATACGAAAAACAAAATAATATAAAAAGGAATACAAAATATGGTAATTTCCCGCAATCTAATATGTAAACATTTTTATATATTAACCCCGGTTTTCATTGTATCATCCTATGAGTTTTTTCTGATTATGTATTTCCATGCCAACGGTAAAATGGTTGCATCCTTATAGTTTAAACATTTATCCGTCAAGCTGGAGCTGTAGATCTCACATTTCTCTGTTGTGGATGCAAGTGTTGGCGAGTGTACCTTTGCAATGATTCTGGCCTCCTCCCATTTAACTACAGATCCATCTGTTTGCGCTATTTTTGATAACGCTGTTGCATATTGGCTCTTTGCAACGTCATACTTGTGCTCCTTCATCCTCACGCTAAGGTTTCTATTAGTGACTCCTATGTATTCTTTATCTATTCCTAATTGGTCGTTCTTTTATGGTATTGCATACACTCCTGCTTGTTCTTTTTCATTAATTTTTTCTTTGTCGTTTCTGAGCAACATATATAATGTGGGAGCTCTTTTGTATACTATATTGGTGTTTTTGTAGTTCGCGATTTCTTTCATAACCGGGAATAGATGTTTATTATATGTAAATTTTGTGATGTTGCTGCTTCCTCTGGTTTTTTCTTTTTGCTCTTTCTAGGATCGTTGTATGCGGTAATTAGACGCTCTACAGATCTTGTTCCAAAACCAACCCTTTCGCCACTTCTTTAATTCTATTCAGTTTCAGTTCCTCTATCGTGTCTATTACGTTGGAGCAATACAGAAACGCTCTTCTGATTAGCACCCTAAAGGCAGAGAGTTTATAAACAGTTGGATCATTAGATGTCGCTGGTATATATATCGGATCATGAGTGAGCTTGATATACACCTTTGTGTACAGTGATCCATTCCTAAATTCAATTTTAACGTCCAAGAAATGTAGTTCTTTGCTACTAATCTGTTCTAGGTTCAGTTTTAAACAATGTTGGTTGGAATTAATTTGGCTCAAGAATTGTTGTATCTTTGTGTCATTCTTCCAGCGACATCTAATGATCCAACTGTTTATAAACTCTCTGCCTTTAGGGTGCTAATCAGAAGAGCGTTTCTGTATTGCTCCAACGTAATAGACACGATAGAGGAACTGAAACTGAATAGAATTAAAGAAGTGGCGAAAGGGTTGGTTTTGGAACAAGATCTGTAGAGCGTCTAATTACTGCATACAACGATCCTAGAAAGAGCAAAAAGAAAAAACCAGAGGAAGCAGCAACATCACAAAATTTACATATAATAAACATCTATTCCCGGTTATGAAAGAAATCGCGAACTACAAAAACACCAATATAGTATACAAAAGAGCTCCCACATTATATATGTTGCTCAGAAACGACAAAGAAAAAATTAATGAAAAAGAACAAGCAGGAGTGTATGCAATACCATAAAAGAACGACCAATTAGGAATAGATAAAGAATACATAGGAGTCACTAATAGAAACCTTAGCGTGAGGATGAAGGAGCACAAGTATGACGTTGCAAAGAGCCGATATGCAACAGCGTTATCAAAAATAGCGCAAACAGATGGATCTGTAGTTAAATGGGAGGAGGCCAGAATCATTGCAAAGGTACACTCGCCAACACTTGCATCCACAACAGAGAAATGTGAGATCTACAGCTCCAGCTTGACGGATAAATGTTTAAACTATAAGGATGCAACCATTTTACCGTCGGCAT
Organism: Centruroides sculpturatus; assembly: GCF_000671375.1. Taxonomy (NCBI): domain Eukaryota; kingdom Metazoa; phylum Arthropoda; class Arachnida; order Scorpiones; family Buthidae; genus Centruroides; species Centruroides sculpturatus. The sequence goes on along the minus strand of NW_019384424.1, from coordinate 303,732 downwards.
GGAAATACATAATCAGAAAAAACTCGTAGGA